>NW_025174775.1:0-1935 GCF_004010195.1 Chiloscyllium plagiosum | reverse complement strand
CGTTTTCATCACGCCTACGCACCCTCCAATTTGTGGCACATGCGGCACTCGCAGCACCACTTTTCTGTACCCTACTGGAAAAAAAATTCTGCCCATTCTCACTTGAATATGTGTTGCTCTCCATTTCCTCCTTAACATATCATTTGCTAAGTAATATCACACGGGGATGCATTCACTCTCCTTCCAAGTACATGTCTTCTGATCCAATTGCTTTAATTATTCATCTTTCTGCTGTAACTCAGTAGCATAGCAGAGCTGAATATACTTGCATTTTTAACGCTTGTCCCCTGCTGTGTCCCACTTAACTGACAAAAAAAAAATTGTAATCGTATTTCAGCTTCCTTATCCGTGCCTTTTGATTTGTCCTGCTTCAGCTTGTGACTCTGTGATAGCGTTAAGACACAATCTGGGAAAATTCCTTGATAAACGTCCTGCATTGCTGCACTTGCCTGCATCTCGATTGGCTTTTCAACTAGAGTAGGCAGCACGCTTACCGGTGACTGAGCTATATACTTTGCAAGCACAAATTGTATTCTTGGAGCTGAGAGTTTGTCCAGACCTCCCACCAGAAATTCCCCACTCTTTCCGCCCACTCTAGCCTCACTGTACATAACTGAGCAATTTTTCATCCCACCATGAATTCCCGTATACGTAGTTCTTCAGGAGTACATGATTCTCCCTCCTTCTGCATCACAGACAGGAACGATCCTATGTCCCTCAATATTGTTACCTCTCTATCTGCTAATCCTGGCCAAGGTAAATAAATTTTAACTTTGCAGGTATATTATTAAAGCAGATGTGGCACTTCCCCCTTATCAAACTCTGATCGGCTTGTGCACTCTGATGCAGCTTTCCACCCTCCACTGTGCTTTCTATTGCCATGCCAACAAAACATCCAGGCTTATTTCGTTTCCCTGCATGACTTTCCAGTGCTTTCCCTAGTTCTCCAACACTGATTTCATGTGGCCTAATTTATTGCAATGAAAACCTCAGATTTTGTTCCCTTCAAGAGTTTCCCATTTACCCTGTGATAAGTTATCCTAATGATTTTCACAGAGATTTAACTTTCCCTTTCCACGTGAGGATTTCTCTTTGCCCCAATTTCGACCCTCAGACTTAAAATGATTCTGGAAGCCCATCCTTGTTTTATGGACCACTTCATAACAATCAGCTATTTCAGCTGCTAACCTTGTCGTTTCAACAATATGCTCTTCCAGAGTAAGCTTATCTTCAGCCTTTATCTCCAGCCTTTTAAGTTGAATTCCTTTAATAATTGCCAATTTCTGAAGTTCAAACCCTGTCTCCCTTTCTCTCTGCTCTGCTGCTCTCTCTTCTTCCCTCTTTCTACTTCGAATCGTATCTCAAACGGGTTCAAACCTGATATCCTTTCCTTATCTCTCGAGTCTAACTCAAGATGCTTCATTTTCAAATAAATTTTAACCATCTCTACAGATTCTCATGGATTTTCCAGCTTAGTTAAATGCTGAGTTACTGCGGGAATGATCTCTCCTTTCCTCACAGAAAGAGGCAAATATAATTATGTCTGCTAATTTCAGAAGCCCGGCCTGAATTATTTTTTGTAAAACTACCAACTTTACATCGTCCATAGCAAGACAACTCTTTGTACCGAAATGAGACATTGCTTTCCCAAGCATTGTCTCCCCCAATCCAAATCAACACCCGAAATAAAGACGCAAGCACCTATCAGTTGCTCTTTTAATCCATCAACTACCTCCAAATTTGTTATGGACGAGGCTAAACCATTCAAAATGTTATTAAGCAGACAACCCAGACCGTAACGTTATATTTTTTTCGTTAAGCGTACAGTGAAAATTACCCGTGTAAACTAGTTACAAAAATTATTCACAAAATGACGGATTGAAAAACAAAAAACAGAATATAGGATACCCACAGAACTTAGTCTATCCAAAGTAG
>NW_025174774.1:0-1935 GCF_004010195.1 Chiloscyllium plagiosum | reverse complement strand
GGGGTTCGCCCCTTACCCTCTTTTTCTCATAGACCCCATTATTAATATTGCACGATTTTGAATAACACGGTGTTGCACAGGAACACAGCTACTGAATTATTGGAGAACAACCTGGATTGATAGCTCATCTTCTATCTTCACACAATACTTCGCTCTCTCCCTATCCTTTTAATTTCCAGAAATCCTTATTTATATTCAGTGCCTAGGTTTCTAGAGCCTGAGCTGGGAGAGAGTACTCCTGGTTCGCCAGTCTCTGAGTGAAGACATTTATTCTCATCTCAATGCAAAGTGGCCTGTCTGTACTTAATGCTGTGGTCCCTTGTCTGAGGCATCCAAGCCAGCTTCCAATCTGTCTCGCCCTGTCAGAGTTTTATATATTTCACTGTGATCACCACTCATTTTCCTAAATCCCATGGAATACAGGTCCAGTCGCCCAAAACCATGCGCCCACAACAAGCCTGTCATCCCAGAGATTAGTCTGGTCATCCTTCGCTGCTCTCCCTCAATGTCAGGTTTGTCCTTTACTGGGTAAGGAGACCAAAACTGCACACAATACTGCACAATGTTCGAGATGGGGTCTCACCAAGGCCCTGTACAGCTGCAGTAGGATACTCTGACTCCTGCACTGAATTCACCTGAAATGAAGGTGAATACATCATTTATCTGTCTACCTGCTTTCTGCTCCTACAATATTGCTTTAGTGACTGGTGCACAAGGTGATCCTGATTCTTTTCAATGTTACTGCTCCCCACTTGCTGGGTCTATATACACTCGTCAGCGTGTCAATGCCATTCCCAGTATTGACTTCTGGCTTCAGACTCACTGTCCTGCACGTACTCAGATGGCTGCACAGAAATAAACGAAAATGCAGCTTAAGTTCCTTTATAGAACAACATTTTTCAACCACTCCCTTTTCAAATGAGCGGCTGCCTTTCTGTTGTTCCCATCAAAGTACACAACATCTCATCTCTCCCATTGCTCTCCATCTGCCACGTATTTTCCCAGTAAGTTCACTTGTCTCAGTCACTTTGGAGCTTTCTTACAACTTCCTCACCAACTCGCATGCTGATATCGTTTCGTGCTGTCATCGGACTTGGGAATATTGCATTTGAGCCCGTCAACCAAATATATGATGTGTATTGGGAGTAGCTGGGGCCCAAGAGACGATCCTTGCTATATCCTCCTAGCCTTCCATTTAAAAAAAAATGTTGTTTTATTCCTGCGCAGTGTTTCCTGCCATCTCTCCCATTCTAAAACCATGACCATCTGTTAGACTCAGTTCCACAGGATTCGAATTCGCACAATAGGGTTGGGGCTTTATCAAAAATCTTTCTGAGATTCCACTCGTATTACATTGATACCTTCTCCATAATGTTGCTAAAAGCCACTTTCTCAAATATGATTCCCATTTCATAACTCTCTATTGACTTTGTCTATGTCCATTAATTTCATTCCGATACTTTCTCTAAACTGTTTAGTTGCTAATTTCATTATATTCTCTTTTTCTCACCAGACAAAAGATCCCTAGTATTGCGAGGAAGTTTCCTTTTTTATTTTGTTTTCCTCTGTGAAGCCATAACTGAAACTTTTGTTCCATAGTTTTACCATTTCCCGATCCCCAATTATCTGACATCAAACTGTAAGAAAGCTGCACATTTCTTACTCTTACTTTTGCCATAAACATAATTTCAGAAAAAATCACAAGTTCTGTCTTATAAACTTTGTTAAGATATTCTTCAGAAACCTATCAATTCCTATTTTAAGGTACTCACTGATTGGCCTTCTACAGCCATACAATCACAGAAGCAAAGACTTTGTACTATCAGAAATACAGCATGGTCTACATAAGGCCCACTTTCCGACACAATACGCCCAGCCGTGAATCTTAAGGCATTTCAAGTACACAACCGTGTATTTTCTAATGGTTTTGAGTTT
>NW_025174773.1:0-1935 GCF_004010195.1 Chiloscyllium plagiosum | reverse complement strand
CCATCGATGACTACGAAAAGCTATGGATTACTAAATGAGGAGGTTGAATGATTTGGAATCGGACCTGGAAGTGCAGGTGTTTTTTCACACTTGCACTCTTGCTGTTGTAATTCCTTTGCAGTAGTTGGGGTTTGGAAGTTGCTGTCTATGGAGGCCGGATGAGTTACTGCAGTGCATCTTGAGGATAATACACACTGCTGTTACTGTGCACTGGCAGTGGAGGAGGTCAATATCCCAAGTAGTGGATGGGGTGCCAACTAAATGAATGTTGTTGGACATAGCTGGAGTATGACATTATTATAGGAAAGATATGAATGCATTGGAGAGAGAGGAGAAAGGATTTATACATTAACGATGAAGGAACTGAGGGCATTTTGACTAAGTTTGGAGACAATGCAAAGGTAGGTAGAGAGACAGGTAGCATTGAGGAGACAGGAAGGCTGCGAAGGATTTGGACAGGTTAGGAGAATGGGCAAAGAAGTGGCAGATGGAGTACAATGTGGGAAATTATGAGGGCATGCACTTTACTTGGAAGAATAGAGACATGGACTATTTTCTAAATGAGGAGAAAATTCAAAAGTCTGAGGTGCAAAGAGACTTGGGAGTTCTAAGCCAGGATTCTCTCAAGGTAAACTTGCAGATTGAGTCAATAGTTAGGAAGGCAAATGTAATGATGGTATTTATTTTGAGAGGACTTGAATATAAAAGCAGAGATGTACTTATGAGGCTGTCTAAGACTCTGGTCAGACCACATTTGGAGTATTGTGCGCAGTTTTAGGCCCCATATCTTGGGAGGGATGTACTCGCTCTGGAATGTGTTCAGAGCAGGTTTATGACAATGGTCCAAGGAATTAAAAGCTTAACATATGAGGAATGTTTGAGGACTCTAGGTCTATACTTGTTCGAGTTTCGAAGGATGAGGTGGCGGGATCTAATTGAAACATACAGAATACTGAATGGTCTGGACAGAGTGGATGTTGGGAAGGAGAGACTAGGGTCCAAGAGCACAGCCTTACAGTAACGGGAACACCTTTTAGAATGTAGATGAGGAGCAACTTCTTCAGCCAGAGAGTGGGGAGTCTATGGAATTCATTGCACAGAAGGCTGTGCAGGGCAGGTCTTTGAATATATTTAAGACTGAAATAGATAGGCTCTTGATTATCAAGGGGATCAAGTGTTAGGCAAAGAAAGTGAGAGGATGGGATTGAGAAATTTATCAGCCATGACTGAATGGCAGAGGAGACTCGATAGGCTGAATGACCCAATTTCTGGTCTTATGCTCTTTCAAAGAAGATTCCTGGGATGAGGAACTTCAATGATGAGGAGAGCTTGAAGCAATTGTTCTTAGAAAGAAAAAGGCTGAAAGGAAATTTCCCAAATCATGAGTGCCCTGGGTAGGGTAGCGATCGTAGGAGAACATTGTAGATAGGCAGAAGCTGCTCCTGCTTGTAAAAGGAATAAAAGCAAGAAAGAATAGATTTAAAGTGATGTGCCAATGAAGCAAGGGAGGGGGTCGGTTTGAAAAAAATCATTTGCACCCAGTGAGTAGTTAGGGTGTAGAATGCACCTCCTGGAAATGTGGCAGAAACAGTTGTACTTGTTTTATTGTTGTCACATGTACCTAAGTACAATGAAAACTTTTGTTTTGCATGCAGTACAGTCAAATCATAACATGCAAGGGTGTACAGGCCATAGGGTGTTTGAACAGAGCAAGGCATACAGAGTGGAGGTATTGAGAATTAAGACATTCAAATGGAGCATTGGATGCTTATTTAGATAGAAATAATGTGGAAAGGGTATGGGAAAAAGGCAGGAGCTTAGCACAATGTAGTAATGCTCATTTGAAGAGTAGACCTGATAGGCTGCATGGCCTTTTTCTGCGTTGGAACAATCCTGTTTGTGTTCACGTTAATCCATTTAAACCCACTATTAGCT
>NW_025174772.1:0-1935 GCF_004010195.1 Chiloscyllium plagiosum | reverse complement strand
GTTTTACAACAAAAGACTGAGGAAGGAACTGCTATACTTTTAAAAAGCGAGTTCCTGAAACTCATTGTCAATGGGGTTTGCACTGTTGCTTTTCAGTGGGGGAATAAAAGATGAGGAGATGCTGGCTCTGTGTACAAAGTGAGATGCAGCCAGCAGGAGGTTGTGACTGTTTGTGGATCCTAAAGCTAGGACATCTCCCCCTTTTGTTGTGAGCAGTTGGGAGGTGCACAGCATATGGCAATGATGCAGGACAGCCTTTCTGGGCTACACTGCAATTCTCCAACAGAATAATCCAGGCTTTGGAGCCTTATTTTAATGAGGCCTGGGTCTATTCCAATATGGCCCTGGTCATATGCAGAATACGCCAAGTTACCTGACTTTTCAACCCAGGTTGACAGAAAGCATGGACTTGGTTTGTGTAGTTAACAAGTGTTATTCTTTACTATAAATAAATAGATCCCAACTGCAGAGAAATAATTATGAACTGCTGATAAACAAAAATCTCATCCACTAATGAACTCCTATCTATGTACACAAACAAACAGACAAAACACACTGGTGTTCTGGTTAGAGGGAAAAGCTGGGTAGGTAGTTTAATGGTCACTGAGCACAGGGTTTGCTGAGATGATTATTTGTTTTTCTAGTCGCTTTCACTTGTTTGAAGGAGGCACAGGGTGACTGGTTCATAATTATATAGGTCATTGACATATTAACAGCCACAGCTTACAGCAATAGGAAAGGAGAAATAAATTGGCTTCATCAGGCTTGAGATTTTTTTTAATGCAGCCCTCTCACCTCCAATAAAAGGTCCAATAACTCCTGACCAATCATTCACACCTACAAGTTGTTCAGCTACTTCCTTTTTAAAGTTTGTGAGGTTTCCTGGTTCTACCTCCAAGGTAATCCATTCCAAATTCCCATCAGCCTTCTGGGAGGAAGAAGTTTTCCTCAAGTCCTCCCGAACCCTCACACCCAAAAATTATGCCTCCTTGTTTCAGACCCTTCACCTAAGGGCAGCAGCTGCTTCCTATCCACCCTGTCCACACCGTTTGGCTCATTGAGTCTGTGTCCGTGTCCATCAAAAACAATCATCTAACTCTTCTGTTATGGACCAGGCTTGACCCCCTCAAAATATTTCAAGAAAGTACCCAGACCATAAATTTGCTCGTTGCTTTCAGCATGTGTAACGCAGATATTCCAGGAGGGATGCCGTTGATCAAATCATTTAGTTATAAACAAAAGAGAATTACTTCCAAGATTACCAAATGAAACACAAACAAAATAGAACAGAATACTGAGTAACTTAACCAATCTGAAAAACCAACAGGTTATCCCAACTTAATGATGCTGTTCCCAATCCTTGCAACCATCCCCATAAACATCCCACGGCACAAAAGGTAAGATCATCCCAGGGTCTTCCAGGAGAGATGTCAGAGAGAGAGAGGAGCATCAGCCTATACTTGCTTCTTTGGGTCCAGCAGCATTTACAATGACCTGACTGCTTTCAGTGATCAGCCAGACCAAAACCAAACCAGAGTGACACTGAGCTGGGAGAACTGGCCACTCCCCTCTCATTGTACAAGTGTTTATTTTAAACTTAAGAGCCTTTTGTCTGAGGCAGTTTCTGTGAGCTATCATCAAACTGTCCCCTAAAACCCTTCAAACCCAGACTTTTCCGAACCTGTATGTTTATGACATCTTGGAAAAAAAAACCAAGGACAACGTGACCTTGTTAAAGGAGCAGCATAATCACAACTGAATGGACAAAACATTGGCAGATGGAATATAATGTGGGAAAATGAGAAGCTATGCATTTTGGCAGGAGGAGTAGACGAGCTGAAGACTACAGGAAGCTGCAGCACATTGGGATTGTTGTATGAATCACAAAAATCAAGCATCTATGTTCAGTCGGCCATAGTGAATCAAATGGACTGT
>NW_025174771.1:0-1935 GCF_004010195.1 Chiloscyllium plagiosum | reverse complement strand
CAAATCAAAAGAAGGAATGGGCCAACAGGGACATTGACATCAATTGAGGACTCAAGGGCAGAGTCATTAACTAGTTCAGAGAAGCGGTGGTTCAGGTTGATGAATCTTTTCTGTCTCTCTCTCTGTCTGTCTCCATTTGATACAATCTCCCTCACCCTTTCTCTCTCTTCTCTGTGTTGCTCGGTCATTCTCACTATCTCGCTCTCTCACACGCTGACTCTCTCTCTTGTTCTTTCACTCTTTATATCACTCAGTCAATCTATCTGTCTCTGTCATTATCACTCTGTCTCTCCATCTGCCTTGTTCTCTGTGTTTTGTCTCTCTCATTTTCTCTCCCTCTGTGTTTCTCTGTCTTGCTGTCTCTCACTGTCTTTCTTTCCTAGCTTTGTCTCAAATGCTGTCTCTCTCACTCTCTCTTACAATATCTTTCACTCTATCACTGACTCTAAGACATTCCCACTGCCTCTGCCAGTCTCTCTCTCTCTCTTTCACTCCCACTTTTTCTCTCTCTCCTTCCTGCTTTTTTTAACTTCTCTGACTCTGTCTCTATCCGTGTCTCTCTGTCACTGTCTCCCTCTCTGCATATCTCTCTCTCTCTGTATCTCTCTTTCTTTCTCTCTTTTACTGTCTCTTTCTGTCTTGCTACCTCTACCAACCTCTCACTATCTGTATCTCTTTCCCTTTCTCTCCCCCACTTTTCTCTCTTTCACTGTCGCTCCCTGTACCCCACTGTATCTCCCTCTATGACTGTCTTTCTCCAGGTTCCTGTCACTGCGATTCTCTTTCTGTGTCTTTCTCTGTCTCACTTTCTCTCTCACTAACTCACTCACTCATTCATTCATTCGCTCTCTCCCTATCTCTTTTTTTCACTACTCTCTTCCCCAAAACTATTGCTCAATTTTTCTCAATCTCTCTCTCTCTGGCTCACTCACACTGTCTGTTCCTCTCTCCTGCTGTCTCTCTCTCTCGCCCTCTCTCTCTCTCTCTCTCTCTCTCTCTCTCTCTCTCTCTCACTGTCTCTCTTTCTCCCTGGCTGTCTCTCTTTCTCTCTCTCCCACTGGATGTCGCACCCTCCCTCTATTGCTGTCCTTTCCTCTCTTTCTAGCTGTCCGTCCCTCTCTCTCGCTTTCCGTCTCTTTTTCTCTCTTGCTCTCTTGCACTTGCTCTGTCTCCCGCTGTCTCTCTTTCTATATGTCCGTTTCACTGTTTCTCTATCTCTACCTCCCTCCCTCTCTCTCTCTTGCACTGTCTCCCCTGTCTTGCTGTCTTCCCCTCTCTCTCTCGCTGTATCCCCCTCTCTCTCGCTGTCTCCCCCTCTCCCTTCTCCCTTGTCTCTCTGTCACGCACTCTCTCTCGCTGTCCCCTTCTCTCTCACTTGCTGTCCCACGCTCTCTCTCGCTCATCTTCCAGCGTGTTCACTCCCGCTGTTCCGTGCTCTCTCTGGCTCGCTGTCCTGCACTCTCCCTTGCTTGCTGTCCCATGTGCTCTCTTGCTCGGTGTCCTGCACTCAAACTCGCGGTCCCACTTCTCTCTTTTTCACTGTCCCACGCTCCGTCTCGCTCAGTGTCCAGCTCTGTCCCTCTCTTTCACGGTCCCGCGCTGTCCCTCTCTATCTCTGTCCCGCGCACCCTCTCGCTCACTGTCCCGCGCTCTCTCTTGCTCACTGTCCAGCGCTGTCCCTCCACATCTCCTACACCCACCCCTCTTCCAGGTGTAATAGGGTATGGGTTAGCTATAACCTAAATCTCCGAGAATAAACTCCAATCTTCACTGTAAATCGTACCCATGGGAGATAACCAGAACATCTGTTGAATAACTGGGCAAGAACCACCTACGACGATAGACAGACATTTTCTGTTTGCTGACATGTGTGTCCCTGCATATCTTTCACGCTCTTGCCACTGTAGTATGAATTGAACAAGTTTTTTTCCATTC
>NW_025174770.1:0-1935 GCF_004010195.1 Chiloscyllium plagiosum | reverse complement strand
GCTGTGCTCTTCCAGCACCACTGATCCAGAATAAGCAGAGAGCTACCATTATAGGATTTGTGCTGTATGACCAACATTATACCCATGCATTGTCACAGTGAGGTGCCAGTCACTTCATAGCTTGATTGACAAAACTGCCTGAGAGCTCCAAATCAGATGCCAGTAGCTCTCTGGTGCAGGTAGCACCACTAATCTGTAATGCATGAAGGCCCAGCCCAGGACCAAAGCTGGACCACAGATGAATAAGGATGGAATGGGTGGTCACAGACAGCGTCACAGGGTGGGTGGAGTCAGTGGATGAGTATTAGTGAGATCTCTCTTCCCAATTTTGTGTCCCAATTCAGTGATCCAAAGAGCCTGCAAACAAGGTAAACCCTTCCACCAAACAGCCCCCAAAAAAAACAGATTACTCTTCAGGAGGCATGAAAATGGTGGACACTTTCACGAGAATACCAGAGCTACCATGTAAAGTTCAGTGAGTTCAGGGATAATTTGCTTTAAGTGGATAATTAATATTAATTCCCTTTCAATCATAACAGGTCACATCTTCCTGCATCAGGCCCTTCCCACCTGTAATTTAAATGAGTAGGGTTTTCTTGACTTCAGGAATCTGATGCCGATACTCCTGCCCAATTCTGAGTGACCAGCATAACTCCCATGCCTGCTTTAGTGGGTTCCACAAAATCTTGCTCATGATTCAATGCCATCCTGTGTATTGTTAGATTCAAGAACTTGAGCACTTCCGCAATGAGACTGGAAGCCAGGCTGTTGACTGGCATTTTGTACAGGTACAGTCAATATAATCGCCATAACATTTTACAATCCTCCAAAACTTACAAAATGCTGATTTTTAAAAATCAAGACTACCCGGGAAAAAAGTGAAATGTTCTTTTTCAATAAATGCATGAATTGGATTGGTTATGAATATCAGTCGACAGGCAGGATTTCTGCCCACACGCAAACATGTCCTTGAACTACTTAACAGCAAATGTTTTGGCTCAATGCAGAATAAAAACCAAGGAAACAAAAATTAAAGAACTATGAGAGAGCTATTCTTGTAAATTTCTCATTCCCAGTATGCTGTTTGAGGATTTTCAAAATGTTTTTTAAAAATAAATCCCTGTGCAGAGGAAAACTGTTTCCAAGATAAACAGAAAGTAAAGGTTCAAATTTTACTCAGCCTGAAAATTCCACTTGAAGGGTCCTACTTGGGAATGATCTTCAGGATTTTGAGACATACCCACACATGTAACATTATGAATTCATGTATGTAGTGCATATTCGGAGTGTTGTGGCACTGGTGAGTTCAGGCACTTTAGGTGGACCTACTGCTTAGAGTTTATTGTGTAGTTAGTGTGATTTTGAAAATGGAGTATATGCTGCAGTCATGCTGCAACCATGCTGTCTTGAGCATGGGCACAATACAGCCCTGAAAACATGAAACAACAATGCAATGCAAGTAGTTCTTCACTATTCATCTATTTTCAATGAGTTCCACTCTTATTTATGCAGCCAATGTCCAATACAGATCCAAGGTGCTAGAAAGTCCTTTTGTAAGCGGCTAAACGAGCAGGTAGAAATATCTATGAACTTACTTCTAGCAACAGTACCAAGGCTGAAAGGCAAACAGGAAAGAAGATAATATCTCTTGACAGGTTGATTAAAAAAAAAGAAGATCTATGTCTGGAGCAGGTGGGATGCAAACCTATCTTCCTCCACAGGATGTAGGGACACTACCACTACAGTACTAGAGCCTTCTTTTCTCCATTAAATTTTGAGATAATTCCACGGAAATCAGTAACCTGTCACCAGGTCAACCTTTATTTACACGTGAAACTTTATTGCTGGAACAGCACAGCAGGTCAGGCAGCATCTAGGGAACAGAAGATTCGACGTTTCGGATACATGCCCTTCTTCAGGAATGAGCAGAGAGTG
>NW_025174769.1:0-1935 GCF_004010195.1 Chiloscyllium plagiosum | reverse complement strand
CAGTCAGTCGCCTGAGGCTGTATTGAACCCAGGTCTCTGGTGCTGTGAGGCAGCAGTGCTAACCACTATGCCACCGTGCCGTTGACTTCTGGCTTCAGAACTCACTGCCTTACATGGACTCTGAGGGCTTCGCAGAAATAAACAAAAATGCAGTTTAAGTTCATTTATAGTGCAACATTTTTCAAACACTCATTCTTCAAATTAAAGGCTGCCATTCTATTGTTCTCATCAAAGTACACAACATCTCATCTCCTCCATTACTCTCCACCTGCCACGTATTTTCCCAGTCACTCCACTTGTCTCAAAAACCTTGGAACTTTTTTACATCCTCCTCATCCACTCACAAGCTGACATCGTTTAGTGCTGTCAGCAGACTTGGGAATATTGCATTTGCGCCCCTCACCCAAAGATATGATGTGTGTTGGGAATCGCTGGAGCCCAAGACACGATCCTTACAATATCCTCCATGCCTTCCATTTAAAAATAAAACATTATTTTATTCCTACTCACTGTTTCCTGCCAGCTCTCCCATTCTATATCTATGACCATATATTACCCCCAGTCCCATAGAATCGAATTTGCACAATAGGCTTGGGGCTTTATCAAAAATCTTTCTAAGATTCCACTCGCATGGCATTGATACCTCCTACATAAATTTCCTAAAAGCCACTTTCTCAAATATGATTCCCATGTCATAAATCCTGTTGACTTTGTCTATGCCCATTAATTTCAGTCCAATACTTTCTCTAAACTGTTTAGTTGCTATTTTCATTCTATTCCACTTTTCTCACAAGACTGAAATTTCCTCGTATTGCCAGGGAATTTTCTTTTTTGTTTTGTTTTCTTCTGTGAAGGCATAACTAAAGTATTTTCTCCATAGTTCTGCTATTGCCCGGTCCTCAATTATCTGGTATCAGACTAAGAAATCTCCAATGTTTTTCTCTTAATTTTGCCTTTGACATATTTCCAGAAAATATTACAAGTTCTCTCTTAACAACTTTACTAAGATATTCTACAGAAACCCATCAATTCCTACCTTATGCTACTCAATGATTTACCTTCCACACACTACAATCACAGAAGCACAGACTGTGTACTACCAGAAATACAGCACGGTCTACATTCGGCCCACTTTCCGACACAAGACCGTAGCCGTGAATCTTAAAGCATTTGAAGTGGTTTCTAATGGTTTGAGGTTACCATGACAACTGCACTCTCAAGAAGTGCATTCCAGACCCCAACACCCTCTGGTTGAAAAACAATTCTTACATCTTCACTAAACCGCAAATCCTTCACGTTAAAAGTGTGGCCCTTTGAGTCAAAGCAACAGCTGCTGTCTATCCAGTCTGTCCATGTACTTCGTAATCCATCCCTCTGAATCATAGACCTCGCAGTCTTCTCTCCTCCAAACTAAACAACCTGAGGTTATCCAGCCTCTCTCCATGGCTGATATGCTCCATTCCAGGGAACATCCTGGTGAATCTGCTCTGCACCCCCTCCACTACAATCACATCATTCCTGTAATGTTGTTCCCAGACCTACACACAGTATTCCGTTTTGCCCTCACCACTGTTCTGCATAGTTCTTATAATCTATGCCTCGATGAATAAAGGCTATGTTTACATTCCCCTAGCCTTTCCCAGATTGTGTATTAACCTGTGCAGACACATTCAGCGATGTGTGGAGAAGAACCCTCTGAGCTTTCTAGTGTGCTGTCCTTCATTGAGTACTCCCCTATGTGGTTCCTTCTTCAAAAGTTGCATTACCTCATAGTTATCAGGGTTACATTCCATCTGCCCATTGATCCACCCATCTGACCATTCCATCAGTATCTACCAGTAACATAAGGCCTTTCTCCTCACTGTCAAAAACCCGGCCAATCTATGTATCAAATCCAAACCGATTTAGTACACGCCCCACCTCTCGTCCATATTC
>NW_025174768.1:0-1935 GCF_004010195.1 Chiloscyllium plagiosum | reverse complement strand
TTCTGTGAGTGTGGCTTTCTTGTGTACCTTTGTTCTGAATTCTCCGTTCGGTGTTCTCTATTCCAGCACATATAAGAATGTGAGTTGGTTGTCCTTTTCTTCCTCTCTAGTGAATCTGATTCCTGTCAGTGTGGCATTGATGATCCGGCGTGTGTTTTCCATTTCTGAGCAAAAACAACGTAATACACAAAATCTCATGCAAGGACTGCACAAAACACTACATCGGACAAACAGAAAGTCAGCTAACGATCCGGATCCTTGAACACCAACTAGCCACGAAATGACACGACCAGCTATCCTTCGTAGCCACACACGCAGATGACAAGCAACATGAGTTCGACTGGGACAACACTACTATTTTAGGACAAGCCAAACAGAGAACAGCCAGGGAATTCCTCGAGGCATGGCACTCATAGACTGATTCTATCAACAAACACATCGACCTGGACCCAATATACCGGCCACTGCAGCAGACAGTTGGAATTGACAACCGGAAGTGGCAGAGACAAAGCACTTTTAATGCCGAAGGAAACAACACAGAAGCGCTTCACAGGAGGCTCCCAAGCACTGAGGATGTCAACTAGACAGGGGACGAAACGTCTGCAACACAAATTCCCAGCTCGGCGAACATAACCACAACAACGAGCACCCGAGCTACAAATCTTCTCACAAACTTTGAACTTCTTAGTGTGCTAGAATCACTGATTAGCCCGCTGTCCGGTTCCTTCTCTCAAAGTTCATTATCTCATATTTGTCAGGGTTACACTTCTTCTGCCATTGACCTGCTCATCTGACCATTACACTGAATCTTGCTCTCTGCAAGACTTTCCCACTCACTGTCAAACAGGTAGCAAATGTTTGTGTCAAACTTAAGCTTACTAATCACACCCGCCCCCCAACGTTCATATCTGCATGAGTTATGAACATCACAAAAAGGGAAGGGACACAGCACCGATTCCTGTCGTACACCAGGGTATACTGGTCTCCAGTCACTCAAACAGCCTTCTACAACCAGCCTCTGTCTCCTGTCACGAAGTTGAGTTTGCATGTAACTTGGCAAATCACGAATGGGTCAAATCTGTTCCTTGGTTATTCTGTTCCACTTGATATGCCTGTGGAAAATCCGGGGATTCCCACTAATCTTGTCTGCCATCGGTTTCCATGCCAGTTTGTTCGTCAGTCCCCTCCAAGTGAAGGATTTCCTCCTTATTGCTGTTTTATATGGTCTGTCTCTTAGCCTTGAATTTTTTTGTCTTGAATATGAAGTAGGCAGCTCGAGAGACAACCTGTTTATTTTCACCTGGTAATGTATTTTGTGAATTTTCTATGGTTTACTTGTTCTTTGAAACTTTAGAGGACACAGGCGAGTTTCCTCATCAAATAATCTCGACATCAGAGGGCGGAACTGGGGAATATCCATTGGACGTTATCCATGAGCAGTATATTTTTTCTTAGATTGGGACACCAAACACACAATACTCACCAACACTCGATGCAACGACTTCATAATGTTTACTTATACATTCCGATTCCATTGCGTGAAGGCCAACCTAACTTTAACTTTCCACTTTCACATATTTCTCGAAAAAGCATTCTCATTAATTGCATTTAAGAACTCACTGTGAGTTGTTAAAGAAAGCCTCCTGAAAAACCAAATATCCTACTTGCACTATTTCTGCACTGTGTGTGCTGCAAGAAACAACTTCAAACGATTCCGAAGGTTATCAAGAGTGATTTCTCTGTCAGAAATCCATACGGATTCTCTCCAATGCTGCTGTTAATTTCGTAATATTCAATAGCTCATCCTATAAGATAGTTTCCAAGTGTTTTCCGGAAGATACAAAGTTAATTGGTCTCCAGTTCTCCACACTAACTCGTCTTCCCTTCGTAGAAGCTTGGATCACTACTTTGCAGTTATTTAAAATAGCTTCCAGC
>NW_025174767.1:0-1935 GCF_004010195.1 Chiloscyllium plagiosum | reverse complement strand
TCTCCAGCATCTGCAGACCTCATTTTCTCTTCTGAAATGACAGTCAAACATGCAAGGCAAATAAGGACACATGAAACTGCCAGATTAAGGTTGCCGTGCCATCCATTTTTAAATACATTCTAATGCAGAGGCAAAACACTTTAAAACTGCAGCACCCAAAAGCCTAGCCCAACAACAGCTCATAGCCCCAAATCAAAGAATGGGATAAATGGTATGAGTGCATAATCTAATACTGGACACTGCATGGTCATATATGTACTGTCTTCATCAGGGATACCTAGAACCTGTTCAAATGTTGACAGACTGGAAGACATGAGATCTGTTGCACAACCATGCTGTACATCTCTATGACTCATGAATTCAAATGAGCTGGCTAATATTTTTCTCAAAAATCAACACTTTCACAAAAACAAACAGCGTGACATCTAACTGGTGTATGAAATGATTACCACAATGCAGACTTCCAAAAGGCTTTCAACAAAGTCCAAAGCAAGAGATTAATGTGTAAAATTAAAAACACTTTAAATTTTTGAGGAGGGTGGGGGTCAATTGTATATTGAAACAGATAGAAAATCAGTTAACAGACAGAAAACAAAGATTAGGAATAAATAGCAAGAGGATTTGAATACATGAACAAGGATGCCTTGCCACAATTATTGGTGAGGCCACACCTTGAATATTACATGGAGCTTAGTTTACTTATCTCAAGGAGAACATGCTTGCTAGAGAGAGAGTATAGCAAAGACTTACAAAATTGCTTCCTGGGACAGCAGGAAAATGTAGGAAGAGCTCAATCATCTGTGCTGACCAGATATCCCAATCCAGATGTTGCAATTGTACCCACCTCCATCACTTCTTCTGGCTGGTCATTCCACACACGCACTACCTTCTACATGAAAATGTTACCTCAGGTGCTTTTTAAATTTAAGGTGAAAAGGGAAAGATTTATGCCCTCAGGTTTTGGACTTCCCCACCCCAGGAAAGACCCTGGTTATTCAACCCAACCATACTCATGATTTTATGACCTCTACAACGATTACCCACCTCACTTGCGACTCCACTTCAAGCAAGTATGCAACTGCACTCCGCAGTCTTTGTTCAACAGCACTACCAAGGGCCTCCAAAGTGCAACACCTCATTTATCTAAATTAAACACCACCTGCCATTCCTTAGCCAATTGGCCTATCTGAATAAAGTCCCAACGTACTTGAGAATCTTATTCACTGCCCTCTACACCACTTATTTTGAGGTCACCTACAAACTTAATAACCACACCTCCTGTACTCACATCCAAATAGTTTGTCTCAACGATGAAAAGCTGCAAACCCAGCATAGATCCTGTGACACACCACAGGTCAAAGGTCTCCAGTCCAAAAAAACAACCCTGTACCACTACTGTCTACTACCATCAAATCAATTTTGTATCCAAGTGGCTAGCTCTCCTTGGATCCCATGTGATTAACATTACTAACTAATCTACCAAGCAGAACCTTGTCGACCACTTTGCTGAAGTCCACATACACAACATCTACCACGGTGCCTTCAATCATCTTTGAATTTGTTTGAAGGTGTAACAATGAAGTTATGAGATACAATTTCCCATGCACAAAGCTATGCTGACTGTTCATCTCATCCTCACAACGTGCAGCCCTCCAATCCCTCTGCTCTAATCCCAACCTCACCATTAAGCCAGCGGATAAAGGGGGCGCAGTGGTAGTCTGGCGCACTGACCTCTACACCGCTGAAGCCAAACGCCAACTTGAGGACACCTCTTCCTACTGCCCCCTCGACCATGGCCCCACTCCCCATCACCAAACCATCATCTCCCAGACCATACAGAACCTCATCACCTCAGGAGATCTCCCACCCACAGCTTCCAACCACAGTCCAGGAACCCCGCACTGCCCTGTTCTACCTCCTTCCCAAGATCCACAA
>NW_025174766.1:0-1935 GCF_004010195.1 Chiloscyllium plagiosum | reverse complement strand
AAAGACTGGCATCTGTGATTCTGCGGGCAGCATAGCGAGGGTCAGGTGGAACATCAACTCAACACTTCGAGCTGAGGACGGTGCAGATAATACAACCATGTCTTTTACACTGATGTACAGGGCTGTCCCGTGATTTAGGATGGTGATATTTCTGGAGTCCTCTCCTCCAGTGAGTTGTTTAATAGTCCATCGACATTTATGTCTGGACGTGGCAGCACTACAGAACTTCGATCTGATCTGTTAGTCTTGGGATCATTTCGCCCTCTGTATCAGATGTTAGTTCTGCTGTTTCTAATGTAACCAGTCAAGTACGGTAGCTTTAATAGATTATCATCAGGTTTAGTTACACATGTTTCCGACCCTATTATGTTCACTCATACTCGTCACTGAACCAAAAATCGGTTTGATGGTAATGGCAGGCTGAGGGATTATCCTGGGGAAAATGTTACAGAGTGTAATTGAATACAATTCTGCTGCTGCTGTGATTGTACCGCACCACATGAATTCCCACTTTGAGCTCCAATATGTTCAATTCAATTCTACTGACTGTCCCCCAGTTCATACCAAGACCCATTCACCAATCAGCTCTGTACTCAGTGTTTTAACCTGGTTTCTGATGTGGTAACACTTCAATTTTCCTATTCTCATTGTGCTGAGGGTCTATCCCTGGTGTCACGCGTCCAATTTGTAACTTTATTCAAATCCCTGAACATATGCATCTGAATCTTTTCCATTCCCCCAATGCCATCTTCTGTGTTTGATGTGAATGTGTTTCCTTCAGTTTCTCTCCCTGACCATAATAAAGAGCTCTGCAGTGTCAGTGATTCCAGCATTATGCAATTTTAGATCAATGAATTTGGGCACCTTGCATTATCGGTCAATTCCAGTGCATGGCGTTCCGTGTTAGACAGGGCGTTAGGGCAGCTTTAACACACGTCTATAGAACTTGTTTAAAAACAGAAATTGCTGACAAAACTCGGCAGTTCTGGCAGTATTTGTGGAGTGAAAGCAGAGTTAATTTTTCAGGGCCAGTTACCCTTCTACATAGCTCCCATTTTCTCCAGCAATTTTTGCATTTTCATTTCCAGTATCCATAGTTATTTGTATAATTGATAACTTGTTCTGAGCCTATTCATTTCTAGAGAAAGTCAACAGGTCTGGCATCATCTGCAGAGACAGAGAAACAGAGTTAGCGTTTCAAGTCCAGTGTGACACTTCTTCAGAACTGAAAAGGATTGGAAAATGAGCTTTATAATCCTTTTCAGATGTGGGGAGTGGGTTGAAGGGTAAAAGAGGGTGCGGCAAATGATAAACATGCTTTTAGTAGTGGTGAACGAGAAGGTCATATGAAATAGCTTTAAATTAAGCTGTGAATGGGGAAAAGGGATTCTCTCTATTGAGTGAAAGATAAAGAAGATACAACCACACAAGGTCATAGGGAGACAGGAGGGAGAATGTACAGAAAATAGAGAACAGTTATAATGGGGTCAGTCTGTGAAGTTGTGAAATTGTACATAAACTCCTACAGGATGTAACTACGAAAGTGTAAAGTGAGTTGTTACTCGAGCTTGGGTTGTGCTTCCTTGTAACATTGCAGCAGCCCAGGGCCGAAATGTTAGTATGAGAGCAAGGGAGGTTATCGAAATGGGAAGCAATGAGAGGGTCAAGATTATTTTCACAGACAGAGTGGGAGTGTTCCTTAAAGCATTCTCTGTTTGGTCTCGCCAATATAGAGAGACTGCATTGTGAGCAGCAATGCTAGGAGACCAGATTGAAAGTTTACAAGTGAAATGCTGCTTCACCTGGAAGGTATGTTTGGTTCCTTGGACAGTGAGGAGTGAAGAGGTGAATGAGCAAGTGTTGCAGCTTCTGCAATTGCATGGGAAATTGCCATGGGGGAGAGGGGAAGTGTTCGGGGTGATGGAGGGGACAGAG
>NW_025174765.1:0-1935 GCF_004010195.1 Chiloscyllium plagiosum | reverse complement strand
CCTGTACTCAGTACTTTGACCAATAAAGGAAAGTATACTAAACACCTTCTTCACTATCCTATCTACCTGTTACTCCACCTTCAAGCAGCTGTGAACCTGCACTTCAAGGTCCCTTTGTTCAGCAACACTCCCCAGCATCTTACCATTAAATGCATAAGTCTTGCTAAGATTTGCTTCTCCAAAATTCTCCACCTCACATTTATCTAAATCAAACTCCATCTGCCACTTCTCAGCCACTGGCACATCTGATCAAGATCATATTGTAATCTGAGGTAACCTTCTATGCTGTCCACTATACCCTCAATTTCCGTGCCATCTGCAAACTTACTAACTGTACCTCTTATGCTCACATCCAAATCATTTATATAATGATGAAAAGTAGTGGACCCAGAAACGATCTTGTGACACTCCACTGGTCACAGGTCTCCAGACTGAAATAACAACCCTCCACCACCATTCTCTGTCTTCTACCTCTGAACTAGGTCTGTATCCAAATGACTAATTCTTCCTGTATTCCATGAGATCTAACCTTGCTAACTAGTCTCCCACTGGGGAACCTAGTGGAATTCCTTACTGAAGTCCATATAGTTCATAACTGCTGCTCTGCCCTGATACTTATTCTGATACTGATGCTGCCAGACTTGCTGAGCTTCGCCAGCTATTTCTGTTTTTATTTCAGCCCCAATTCAATTGGTGATGATGCCGGTGTTGTTAAGTGTGTTTGAGAATGGCGAGCACCCAGCTGGCAGGGGGATGGGAGAATAGTGGGCAGCATGGCTGCCTTCCAAGCAGTTGGTATGGGTTCAGATCTCAGCCACCGCACGGTGGCACCTTTGAAGCGATGTTCAATGGAAAATCCCGAGATAAAGTCAATGAGATCCATCTGTCAGACGTTTTCCAAACGTTTGAGGATGGGATACCAGCTGCTGTTACACTTCCAGAGCTGGCAAAACTCTAAATGGTTATTTCAACAGTGAGTGATTAATCCAGGAGAGTCAGCATGGGTTTCTCAGGGAAGGTTGTATCTTGCTCAATTTGAGAGAATTTGTTTGAAGGAAAAAAGATTGATCGATGGAGAGAGTGTTTGTGATGGGGATAAAATGGATGATAGGAATCGTGCTGCATTTGCGTGTCTGGAAAAACTCAGTGAGGAGAATGTTAGCCTCTCCGATCTAAGCTGGTTCAAGCATCCTTCAGGCACAGCGTTGATGGGGCTTCACTGAGACAAACCTGAAACACCGTGTGGCTGCTTTCCGTGCTGTCATCTGTCTCCAAGTCCCTGGCTCTATCTGACAGTGAGGGAACAAGGGAAACTGACAGGTTACATTGGTCATGGTGAAAGGTATGGACGGACTGGTGATGACTGGCAAAGGAACCAATTGTCAATGAGGAAATAGGATTTGTGCCACAATCTGTCCAACACTGACATTTGCATTCTCCTTTTTTAGCATCGTCTGGTTAACTCAGGGAAATAAAATGGGGAATTACCGGGAATTAGAGCACATTTAATGAAAGGTAGGTAATGAAATTAGC
The DNA here is from genome assembly GCF_004010195.1 of Chiloscyllium plagiosum. Classification (NCBI taxonomy): domain Eukaryota; kingdom Metazoa; phylum Chordata; class Chondrichthyes; order Orectolobiformes; family Hemiscylliidae; genus Chiloscyllium; species Chiloscyllium plagiosum. Next base: position 402 of record NW_025174765.1, on the reverse strand, counting down.
CAGGTTATCAGTGCAGAAAACCCTCATATATACAATGTGTGTATTAGTTTGTTCAGTACTATAACAGCTGTAGCATTCTATGATTCTGAATTATGATGGATTGTTCCAAATCTCCACCTCCCCTTCAACTGCTGTAACGGGCTGTAATCTCTCTGTTCCTGCAGACACAGCTGGAACTGAAGGAACCTGGGCAATTTCAAAAGGCCACATCATGACAATGTCTCCACCAGGGTGAGGTGTTTCTGGCCAGATTGATAACAATGTTAGCTGCCAATTACACAGAGGTAGGGTTCTGTTGAGCAGATTTGGCACAAAGTCAGAGTGAGGTCATGGTGTTCTCCATGTCTCGCTGATGTGAACAGATCAAACAGCACATTGTGGTGCACTGTGTGTGGCAGTTTG
>NW_025174764.1:0-1935 GCF_004010195.1 Chiloscyllium plagiosum | reverse complement strand
CAGAAATAACCATTAACAGCACTGATCTCAGGTGACAGAAATAGTCTAGGGATGCCACTATTAACAGGGATGTCAGAACATGCACCTAGAAACCAAACAGTGCCCTTAACCAACTTAATGACAATGTCCAGAAGCAGTCTTCAATCAGAAGTGCCAGGTGGATGATTTGTCTCAGTGGTCTTCAGCATCACAAATACCAGGATTCAGCCAAATTGATTCACTTCACGTTATCAAGAAATGGTTGGGGTAATGGATACTACAAAAGCAATGGGCCTGGATCAAGTTCCAGCAATAGTACTGAAAATATGAGCTCCAGAACTTGCCATTCCCCTGATCAAGTTGTCTACAATGCTGGCATCAACCCAACAATGTTCAAAAGTGGCCAGGTATGTCCTGTACAGAAAAAGCAGGACAAATCCAACCTAGCCAGTTATGCCCCGTCAGTCTGTTCTCAATCATCAGTAAAGTGATGGAAGGTGTAATCAATAATGCTATCAAGCAGCACGTGCTCAGCAATAACTTGCTCAGTGAATGCCCAGTTCAGGTTCTGCCATGGCCATTCAGTTCCTGATTTCCAGCCGTGGTTCAAACATGGGCAAAAGAGCTGAATTCTACAGGTGAGGTGAGAGTGACAGTCGTTGAAATCAAGGCTGCATTTCACTCAGTGTTATATCAAGGAGTTCCAGAAAAACTGGCATCAATCTATATCAGGGGGTAAACTCTCTACTGGCACATTGAGAGATGGTTGTGGTTGTTGAAAGTCAGTCATTTCAGCTCCAGGACATCTCTACAGGCGATCCTCAGCATAGTGTCCTCGGCCCAACCGTCTATAGCTGCATCATTGGGGACCTTTCCTCCATCATAAGGATGTTCACCAATGAATGCTTGCTGTTCAGCATCAGTTGCGACTCCTCAGATACTGAAGCAGTCCAATTTCAAATGCAACAAGATATGAATAACATCCAGGCTTGCACTGAAATATAGTAAGTAACATTCACGCCATGCAAATGCCAGGCAATGACGACCTCCAATAAGAGACAAATTAACCACTTTCAATGATGTTATCACCACTGAATACCCCACAATCAACATACCATTGACCAGAAACTAACTAGACTCATCATATACACACAGTGGCTACAAGAGCAGGTCAAAAGCAGAAGAAGACTATGGCAGGTAATTCACATCCTGACTCCTGAAAGCCTGTCCACCAGCTGCAAGACACAAATGTGATGGAATAGTCCCCACTTTCTGACAACATTGCAGAAGCTTGATACCATCCAGGACAAAGCAGCATGCTTGATTGGTATCACATCCACAAGTACTCCCTTTCTCCAGCATTAACAATCAGTAGCATTACTATGTACTATCTACAAGATGCACGACAGAATTCACCAAAGATCCTTAGATAGCAAATCCACGACCAATTCCATCCAGTAGGCCAAGGGAGCAGATGCATAGAAAAATCACTACTTGCAAGCTTGCATCTAAGACATTCACCATCCTGACTTGGAAAAATATTGCTGTTCCTTCACTGTCATTGTGTCAAAATGGTGAAATTCTCTCCTTAAAGGCATTATGGGTCACCCTATAGCTCATGGACTGCAGTGGTTCAAGAAGGCAGCTCACATCCACCTTCTCAAGGGCAACTCGAGATGGAAAATAAATGCTGGCCAGCCAGTGACCACATTCCCACAAGTGAATTAAAAAAAAATAAGGCATTCAATCTTAGAGTAATTTATGGCAAAGAAGGAGAGGCCATTCATCCTATTCAATCCATGGCAGCTGTACATGAAGCAATCCAGTCAGTCCCACTGTGCTTCTCAATCCCCATTGCCCTGCATGTTGATTTCTTTCAAGTGCCCATTAGATTTCCTCTTCGAATCTTTGATTTTTTTTCAACAGCCACCAACTTTGTGGGCAGTAGGTTCAAGA
>NW_025174763.1:0-1935 GCF_004010195.1 Chiloscyllium plagiosum | reverse complement strand
GGAGGCATCTTCCATCTCCCAGAAGACACACCCGTCTTCTCCGTGGAGGTCAGAAGCTGCTGGGAAGAATTAACTCGCTTATAATGAAGGTTTTGTGGCTGCTGTCTGGATTATGGATAACATGACGTTCTTTGCAGGATCATGCACCAATTGAACTGTATTAATTTTGGGAGAGTTTATTCAAAAGCCTGGATCTCTCTCTTTCTCTCTCTAGCTGTCTTTCTCTTTCTCTTTCTCTGTGTTTGAGTGTGTGTCTCTCTCTCTGTCTCAATCTAAATAGGGAGTTGGGGTGGTTGGGTGGAACGTTCTCAAAGGCCTTAAACTATCAAGAATCATGTAACCCGAGTGAAAAAAGCAATGGAATTTATCACTGTGTTTAGAACATCATGAGTTACTTTTCACCCCCCTTTAAGGTTCAATGCAATCACCTCTTATTCTCTCACAGCGCTACAGATTAATCTTCATTCACTGTGCATGGTGCCATCATCCCAGGGATTTGTCTGGTGAAACTTGAGAGAAAAGTCTATCCACAATATCCCAAATACTGCCTCCACAACACTCTTAGGGATGATCGCAATAATCCTTTTCTCTCGCTTAGACATTGCTGTTTCTTTCCTGTGCCACAAAAAGCCATTCCTTCTCTATGCACTGCGACTGATATGGAGTTTATAAGTCTCTTACATCTGTACGTCAGCAGCAATAAAGCCAGCACCAGAGATGCGCATGGAGATGTGCATCACTCTCGGGGAGAATTTTAATGAGATTGAATACACCTAAAATAAGGGGATGATCACCTACCTGAATTGAAATGAGCTGAAGGAATAATGGAAACAGACAGCGGAATGAGTTTCCTTTACTTTTGTTCATCTCTCACAGGATGTATGCAGCCCTGGTTAGGGAAGCATGTTATGCTTATCTTGAACTGAGTGGCGAGTTCAGCTGTTCCACAGGCCAGGAAAGAGTAAAACACATTATTGTAGGTTTGCAGTCTTACAACACAAGATAAATTATCCTGCTTAATTTAAAACCAGCGACAGAGAAAAGACTTACCCCGAGCAGTAATCTGTGATAATTCTGGAGACCAAAACTATTTATAGTAAAAAAATTACAACTTTATTTCTTAAAGTATAACAGAGAATAAGAAACGAACGACTATTTACAACTTCTTCCTCCAACCTATCTTTTACCTTGCCCCTCCACAATACTACTCCGATGAGATTCCTAAGTAAGATTTACAAAACAAAACTTCTTACTTCAAAACCAGGAAGCATTCGGTTCTTCTCCATATTCCTGTCTTCTTTTCTTCTTGAAGATTCTGCTTCATTAGTTGTTAATCAATAAAGGCACCTTTAAGAGAGAATATGAGGAATCCATTCTGCCCATCGAAACTACTGAACAGGAAGAGTGACTGCCCATCCAATCGTTCTGCCTGTTCGACAGGAAGAGAAGGGGTCTGGTCAGTGCATCTAATTGTTACATAGGAATGTGGGGAGTCAAATCAGGCCATTGAACCTGTTCTATGGGACCAGGAACAGGCCATTCAGCCCCTCGAGGGTTTACGCAGAAACAGGAGCATGTCATTAATGCTCAACATGAAAAACCAATGACGTAGATATTGCATTGATAGAGTACTCCATGATGTTAATCATGGCTCCATTGTTTGAGGTTTGCTGGCAGTGAGGAGAGAAGCCAAATGCTTTGTGTCTCAAGGATGCATCTTCCATCTCCATGGATGCCAGCCCAATGTTCTCCATGGAGGTCAGAATCTGGTGGCAAAACTTAACTATTTTAGAGTGAAGGTATTGTGGTTGCTGTCGGGATTGTGGATAACGTGACTTTCAGATTAGGATCACACAACAACTGCACTGTATTAACGTGGGGAGAGGCACTTACAGTATCAATAATCATGTGACCCGAGTGAAAAGAAAAAAGACA
>NW_025174762.1:0-1935 GCF_004010195.1 Chiloscyllium plagiosum | reverse complement strand
ACCATTTACCATTAGAAAATCCGTCTATCGCCTTACATCATCAGACAACATCATGGATGGTACTGTGGGTCAGTTGTTAGCACTGCTGCCGCACAGCGCCTGGGTTCGATCCCCACCGCGCCTCCAACGTCTGTTTGGAGTTTGCACATTCTCCCTGTGTCTGCGTGGGTTTCCTCCCACAATCCAAATTGGCCATGCTAAATTGCCCACAGTGTTCTGTGCCCCAGTCAGGGGTAGGAAAGGGTAGGGAGATGGGTTTCTCTTCGGAGGGGCGGCCTGGACTTGTTGGGCCAAAGGGCCTGCTTCCACACAGTAGAGAATCTAATCATCACAATCCGCACCTACTGTCAGGTAATTGATGATTTCTGAAGTGGCACAGTGTGTAATTAGGGAGAGGGTCCCATCGATGACTGAGCCAGAAACATCAACGTTTTATGAAAGATTAAAAGAAAATATAAGCGTGACGTATTCTCACAACAACAATATCGATTAGATGAAATTGTTGTGGCAGTTCTTGATTTCATTTCAACTATTTTATATGAATATTCTAAAACGCACTTTGAGCTATGTTGCATTGTTGGAAATTATACTGTCTAAAAGGACGACAATATAAATCAACGTTCAAAGTGGATCCAATTGGAGAGAAATGTTTCATTGCATGAACTTCCAGAATTCAAATATAAAGCTAAATTCAAATGTTAAATTATGTTTATCTTCCAGATATAAATAATATCTGTTGCAATCGATAGTCATGAAATTTGTATTCACTTCTGCAAATTGTCAACATTCTTCAAATAAACTTGGTTTGACTTGAAACTTATCATTTGAAACTCCGTTCATCTGGCTTTACTGTCATCAACTCTGCTTTGAAACCAGTAAAGCGCTTATGTAAATAAACACAGAAATAGAACTCTCAGAATAGATGACTGAGCAACAAAACCCCGGGTTATATTTCCCCACAAGCACAGCACACAAATAATGGCAAATATGCAAATAAAACAACGGATTTTTAAAAATTATTATTCATTTGTGGGACCTGGGCATAGCTTGGCTGGCCCGCATTGATCCCTATTTGCCCTCGAGAAGATGATGGTCAGCTGCCTTCTTGAATCGCTGTTGTGGATTGACCCATTATGCCGTTAAGGAGGGAATTTCCATACTAATTGATGTTAGTCCCTTTAAATATACAAGTTGTCTGATTCTAAAAATCACAGTGATATCAATTTCCATGTTTAGTCAAAAAAACTACAATTTCGATATTGATTGGTACAGCTAACGTTTCTTTCTCTGTCTCTGCTCCGCTTTTCCACTCCTGCCTTCCCCCAGTTTTTATATCTGATGCCGTGTTTTGCATTTCCACAATCAACGCCTTACCAATATATTGGCTCATAGAGTCATAGCGATGTCCAGCGTGGAAACAGACTTTTTGGTCAGACTCGTCCATGCAGACCAAATATCCCAACCCAATCTAATCCCAGCTGCCAGCACCGACCATATCCCTCCAAAACCTTCCTATTCATAAAACTATGTAGATGCCTTTTAAATGTTGCAATTGTACTTGCCTCCACCACTTCCTGTGGCAGCACATTCCATACACGTACCATCCTTTACGTGTAAACGTTGCCCCTTAGGTCCCTTTTACATCTTTCCCCGCACACCCTCAACCGACGCCATCTAGTTCTGGACTCACCCAACCAGGGAAAAGACTTTCTCTATTTATCTTATCCATGCCCCTCATGATTTTATAAGCCTCGATGAGGTCACCCCTCAGCCTCTGACGCTCCATGGAGAACAACCATAACCTATTCAATCTCTCCCTATAGCTCACATCCTCAAAACCTAGCTACATCCTTTTTGAACCTTTTCCAAGTTTCACAATATCCTTCCAAAAGGAAGGAGACGAGAATTACATTAAATATTCCAACAGTGACCCTA
>NW_025174761.1:0-1935 GCF_004010195.1 Chiloscyllium plagiosum | reverse complement strand
CAGGAACTGTATCCCAGTGAGAGTCAGCACCTTAAGGAACTGTATCCCAGTGAGAGTCAGTCCCTTCGAGAAGTATACCTCAGTGAGAGTCAGCTCCTTCTGGAACTGTATCCCAGTGAGAGTCAGCCACGTCAGGAACTATATCCCAGTGAGAGTCAGCACCTTTAGGAACTGTATCTCAGTGAGAGTCAGCCCTTTCAGGTACTGTATCCCAACGAGAGTCAGCACCTTCTGGAACAGTATCCCAGTGAGAGTCAGCCCCTTCAGGATCTATATCGCAGTGAGAGTCAGCCCCTTCAGGAACTGTATCCCAGTGAGAGCACCTTCTGGAACTCTATCCCAATCAGTGTCAATCCCTTCAGGAATTGTTTCCCACTCAGAGTCAGCACCTTCAGGAACCGTATCCCAGTGAGAGTCAGCCCCTTCAGGAACCGTATCGCAGTGAGAGTCAGCACCTTCAGGAACTGTATCGCAGTGAGAGTCAGACCCTTTGAGGAATTGTATCCCAATGAGAGTCAGCAACTTCAGGAACTGTATCCCAGTGAGAGTCAGCCCCTTAAGGAACTGTATCCCAGTGAGAGTCAGCTCCTTCAGGAACTGTATCCCAGTGAGAGTCAGCCCCTTCTGGATCTATATCCCAGTCAGTCAGCAACTTCAGGAACTATATCCCAGTGAGAGTCAGCAACTTCAGGAACTGTATCGCAGTGAGAGACAAAACCTTCAGGAATTGTATCCCAGTGAGAGTCAGCACCTTCAGGAACTGTATCCCAGCTAGAGTCAGCCCCTTCTGGAACTATATCCCAGTCAGTCAGCAACTTCAGGAACTGTATCCCAGTGAGAGTCAGCCCCTTCAGGCACTATATCCCAGTGAGAGTCAGCACCTTCAGGAACTGTATCCCAGTGAGAGTCAGCACCTTCAGGAACTGTATCCCAGTGAGAGTCACCTCTTTCAGGAACTGTATCCAAGTGAGAGTCAGTCCCTTCAGGTAGTGTACCTCAGTGAGAGTCAGCACCTTCTGGAACTGTATCCCAGTAAGAGTCAGCATCTTCTGGAACTGTATCCCAGTGAGATTCAGCCCCTTCAGGAACTGTATCCCAGTGAGAGTCAGACCTTTTCAGGAATTGTATCCCAGTGAGAGTCAGCATCTTCAGGAACTGTATCCCAGTGAGAAACAGTACCTTCAGGAACAGTATCCCAGGGAGAGTCAGCCCCTTCTGGAACTATATCCCAGTCAGTCAGCAACTTCAGGAACTGTATCGCAGTGAGATTCAGCAACTTCAGGAACTGTATCCCAGTGAGAGTCAGCACCTTCAGGAACTGTATCCCAGCTAGAGTCAGCCCCTTCTGGAACTATATCCTAGTCAGTCAGCAACTTCAGGAACTGTATCCCAGTGAGAGTCAGCCCCTTCAGGCACTGTATCCCAATGAGAGTCAGCACCTTCTGGAACTGTATCCCAGTGAGAGTCACCTCTTTCAGGAACGGCATCCCAGTGAGAGTCAGTACCTTCAGGAACTGTATCCAAGTGAGAGTCAGTCCCTTCGGGTAGTGTACCTCAGTGAGAGTCAGCACCTTCTGGAACTGTATCCCAGTGAGAGTCAGCACCTTCTGGAACTGTATCCCAGTGAGAGTCAGCCCCTTCAGGAACTGTATCCCAGTGAGAGTCAGCACCTTCAGGAACTGTATATCAGTGAGTTTCAGCACCTTCAGGAACTGTATCCCAGTGAGAGTCAGCACCTTCAGGAACTGTATCCCAGTGAGAGTCAGTCCCTTCGGGAAGTATACCTCAGTGAGAGTCAGCTCCTTCTGGAACTGTATCCCAGTGAGAGTCAGCCACTTCAGGAACTATATCCCAGTGAGAGTCAGCACCTTTAGGAACTGTATCTCAGTGAGAGTCAGCCCCTTCAGGTACTGTATCCCAACGAGAGTCAGCACC
>NW_025174760.1:0-1935 GCF_004010195.1 Chiloscyllium plagiosum | reverse complement strand
CAATTGATGAAAGTTTGTAAAACCACACAAACTTCAATCAGAGCAGAATTTATTGAATCTGAAACATGAACTCAACATTGCTACAAAGTGTGCAACTCTCAGTCTGAAACATCGGACATGGGATATCCAATCAGCTGCTCCCAGGAGGCAGAACTGCAGTGTGATGAAGAAACCAAAGGCAGGTCACTGAGAGACAGCTGCTGAGGTTGAACAAATTCCCTGGGATGGGATGGTATCACCATCATCCTCTTGGATCATTTCTGGGATTAGGGAACCTTCCTTCCCATTTCATACAACACAGTCAGGCTTCAGGCCCTCGGCTTTCTTGGAAATTGCATGATGATTGGTGTATAATGGATAGAAAGGTGCATACAATTAATGTTTAAAATTAAATTTCCAATACCTTTTAAGTATGCTCCAAGAACTGGTTTTCAATTCTTGAGGATGATCGTGATATCATGATAATGCAGACTTTGGGGGCACATACCCCTTGATTACTTTATGCAGAACTCATCTTCACTTCATAAAACTATTGAATTTTGGAGCATGTATCAATGTTCTATTAAGTGATCACACAGCACCTGAGATATGAAAAAATGTTGGGAAATGTGGTGTGGATTGTGTCCATTGAAATGCTCCTTTGAATGGATGGGCAAAGCCTCAAACCAATGAAAGGTATGCCTGAAATTGCAAAAGGGCAGAGCACAGGAATGGAATTTATGGGCAATCTTTCTGTGGCAAACATGATGTCATTCTAAACAGATCCCATCTGTCTGCACATGCTCCATAACTCTCTGTTGTCTGCTTGTCTATGTGTCTGTGTAAATGAGGCTTAAACATTGTTATCTTGTCTATTTCTATCATCTCCCTAGGAGCACATTCCAGTCACCTCGCACTCTCTCTGTCAAAACAAATGGTTTAGTTCACACATATCCTTCAGAGTGTCGCCATTTCAACGTAAAACTATACCCTCCAGTATTTGATATTTCCACCCTGGAGAAGATTATGTGAATATCCTACTCAGAGAAATCATAATATTTTATATAAGTGTGCCTCTCATAATATATACTTCTATCAGGTCACACCTCTTCATGATAGAAAGAACAGAGTTATGCAGAGTGAACAGTTTGTGTGCTGCAATTATTTGGCTTGAATATTTAATCAGTATTTTCCCCATACTTTTGTATCTATTATAACATTAAATCTGATTATTATCGATGTGCTTCTACATAAAGATATTTGGTAAAGCTGTGTCTACCCATGAATGAAAGGACTTCATGGCCTTGTTCAGGAAGGATTATTAATCAATCCCAGATAAGTCGAAATCGAGCTGAACTTGCAGAGAAGGTGTGATGATCTACAACGATGCTTGTAAATATTCAATACTCATTACTAGAGATAATACACAGTCTCTGGGGCAATAGTTTTATTCCAGGGAGTCTACCTCACTCCCGATATTGTTAGCGGGCAGTTAATGTCATGAACCCATGGACATTTGTTGACATGCTCTTACAATGATGATATCACACGATCAGTGATATTCTACACTGAAAGATGATTCCAGTCTTACTCTCCCTCACAGTGTCCTTTCACATTCAACAGGATAAAAACCCTGGACTGTGACAACTGACATAATCTTTCCAAGTTGGTTTGAAATAAGGAGAGTTGTTGCAAGAGTAAAACCACAGGCAATGTATGAACCTCTCCAGCTAATAGCACTTCAATAGGAGGCTGTCACAGAATTGCAGAAATGGTACTGCACATGAGGAGACCATTCACCCGTCTGTGTCTGCACAGCTCGCTCAAACTGGCAGCTTCCCCTGATACCGATCCCCTGCTTCTCCTACAGAATGTTGCCCACTATTTCAATCCAAATAATGATCCCGTGCCGCTTTGAACGCTTCGATTGAACATGCTTCCATTACATTTCCACAC
>NW_025174759.1:0-1935 GCF_004010195.1 Chiloscyllium plagiosum | reverse complement strand
GCCTGGAGTTACTTCGAGTCAAAGTCAAATAGCACCAAAACAGGCCCTTCAATCCAATAGTCGATTCTGAACATATTCCCAAACTTCATTTGTTCCGTGTGCCTGTGGTTGTCCTATATCCTTTCAAAAATCTCTTAATCATGTACTTATCTAAATGGCTTTTAAATATTGAATTGTGTCTGTATCCATCACTTATTCTGCAAGTTCATTCCACACACACATCACTCTGTAAGAAAAATTGCCAATTATGTCTTTATAAAATCTCTCTCCTTTCAACTTAAAAATATGCCCTCTAAATTTGAAAGCCCCCACAACTGCCATTCGCCTTATCTAGGCCCCTCATTATTTTATAAACATCTATAAAGTCACCTCTTAACCTCCCATGCTCCAGTGAAATATGTCCCAGCATATCCAACCTCTCCTTATAACTCAAACCTTCAATTTCCTACAACATCCAAGTAAGTTTCTTCTGAACCCTCTCCAGCTTAATAATTTCATTCCTATAATAAGGAGACCAGAACTGGATACAATACTCCAGAACAGGCCTCACCACCATCCTGTTCAACCTCAATAGGATATCCCAAATTCTATACTCAAAAGTCTGAGCAATAAAAGCAAGTGTGCTAAATGCCTTCTTAACCTGCCTGTCTATATATGATGCAAACTTCAGAAATCACCCAGGTGTCTCTGTTTGTCAACACAACCAATGGCTCTACTTTTAATTGTATAGGTCCTGTCTTGTTTGTTTTACCAAAATTATTTCACATTTATTCAAATTCGACACCATCTGCCACTTTCAGCCCATTGACCAATTAACTTATGATATTAGATAACTTTCTTCATTGTCCACTATATTACTAACCCTGGTGTCATCTGCAAACTTACTAACTATGCTATCTATATTCTCTTTGAAATCATTTATGTAAATGAGAAACAAAAATGGACCCAGTCTTCCTGGACACTAAAGCTCTCCATGACGCTTCTTGAAGTTCAAGATCGTGGACCTTAAATGATCAGGTGGCACTTACTACCAGTCTTTAAAAGCGGCAACTTGTCCATTCAGCTGCATCTGGGTCATTACAATTTGGGTCTGACCACTTTAGTGATGAGTCAGAGCAGTAGTAGAGAAAGAAAAGAAAGCATATGCTTCACCAGATCTCACGAACTGTTCAAAGAATCTGCCAGTTCAGTTGCATAAACAGCAACAGCAAAAACGTATTATCCTGAGTAGATGATATCTTTGCATTGAGGGACAGCTGCTGACACTTTGATGATGATTGATTGGGTCCAGTTGTTACAAATGTCCTTGATCTCAGCTGTCCACAGAACACTTTGTGGCATGCATTGTTCTTCAGAAAGTGTTAGTTGCATAAAGCTTACAGTCGCTGCCAAGATCAAATGGTCACTGTCGGCTCGTGTTTATATTTATCAAGCTGTAATTTCTGAACCATTAGCGCTATTCCTTGCTATGTGTCCACCTTGCATTGCAGCCACCCAGTAGATTAACATATTATGATAGGTATTCTATTGACAGGTCATTTGTCTCTAGTGGCACACCAGGCATTACAGAATAGATAACACAGGAAAGCCAGACTGGGTACAGATTTCCTTCGGTCAAGTACATCAATTTTTAAAAAAAAAATATACAGTTGTAGAATGTGTGTGACTGGCTGGGCCAACATTTATCGCCCATCCCTAACTGCCAATAGGGCAGTTAAGAGTCAGCCACATTGTTGTGTTGTCTGGAGTTATATGTAGGCCAGACTGGGTAAAGATGACAGATTTTCTTCCAAAGAGGACTTTAGTAACTCAGATGGGACTCTGTCCTGTCAATGGTCTTCATTAGGGTGTAGGTTTGCTCGCTGAGCTGTAGGTTTGATATCCAGACGTTTCATTACCTGGCTAGGTAACATCATTAATGGTGACCTCCAAGTG
>NW_025174758.1:0-1934 GCF_004010195.1 Chiloscyllium plagiosum | reverse complement strand
AAGGAGCAGAGTTTTACTTTTTTTAAATCACTCCGGATGAAAGTGCATCAAGAGGCCATTAATCTTTCCAAATATGCTCCACTGTTCAGACAAAGGGAGCACCGAAACACTTGAAGAGTAATTCTGTTCTTGAAGACAGGTGCCATATATGTGGGTCTCCAGTTTCGCTGGAACACTCCTGTAATCCAGAGAGTTATAGAATATTTCACACAGTGCCACCAAAACACTCTGTAACCACTTCTATTAAGACCAGTTTACTATTGCTAATGACCTGTTTACCCTTGATCTTTTCTGTTTGAGGAAATCTTTGTTCGTTTTGTTAGAGACAATACAAGAACTTTCATCCGACTACAATTTTGTTTATATTATTGAACGATTTTGTGCCTTTCTCTGTGAGGAACGATGTAAATTACTGTGTTAAATTCTTTGCCTGTTCCCTGAAACCAAATCCCCAGTCACATCCTCCAGGTGTCCCACATATACACTCCTGCCTTTCTTCCAAGGGTCACACACACATCATAAACGTGTTTTATTCGATAGGGGAAAACTCTTGCGGTTAGTTATTTTTTATATTTCTTGCCAGTTTTGGAATATTTTTCTTTGTATTTTGTTTTATACAATCTGCTTCTGGTTCCAAAGATAAACTTCCCAAATGTGGCCGACGCTAGTGCTCGCCAATCTGAATTCTTCAGTTTGTGAGTGATTAGTATCCATAAATCGGCAATTGAAATACCTGGCTCTTTTCAACCATTTGGGGGAACCTCCGTATGTGGATGCGCACATGATCAGCTGAGAGTGACTCCATTCTCCCAGTTTCTCTGGCTCTGTGATTTCTGTTTGATGATGCCACATTCCAGTGGGAAGCTTCCTACGTGACCACCTTTTCTCTCAAACAAGAAATCCAATCCTCTAAATCTGATGGACTGAGCCTTCAACTGTGACTGTCCCGACTCCCTCATTTATGCCCTCACTCCGTCCCCTCCTTCCCAGAACAATGATATATCTCCCCTTGCCCTCACTTCTCACTGCACTAGAATCCACATTCACAGAATCATCCTCCGCCACTTCCACCACCTCCAGCAGGACAACACCATCAAACACATCTTCCCCTCCCGTTCACTGTCAGTATTTCACAGGGACCATTCCCTCTGTGACACCCTCCACCACCCGAACACTTCCACACTGCCCCCCATGGCCCATTCCCATGCAATTACAGAAGCTGCAACACTTGCCCATTGACTTCATCCTTCCTCACAGTCCAAGGCCGCAACCCAACTTCCAAGTGAAGCAGCATTTCACTTGTAATCTTTCAATCCAGTCTCCTGTCTTTGCTGCTCACAATGCAGTCTCCATCACATTAGCAGGCCAATCAGAAACTGCTTTGAGGAACATCTCCACTCTGTATGAATGACCCCAACCTTCTGATTGTTCGCCATTACAATAATCTACTTTGCTCTGAAGCTAATGAGAATTCTTTGAAGAGGTAACAAGCAGGTTAGATAAAGGAGAGCCAATGGGAGTTAACTATGTGGACGTGCAGTAGGCATCTGATAATGTACCACACAGGAGGCTGCAGAGTTAGACAAGGGCCAGTGGTGAAATTGGCCAGGTACTAACATGGATAAAAGGTTGGCTGTCTGGCAGGAGGCACAGTGGAGATAAAATGGTCCTTCTCAACGTAGTAGCCGGTGACTAGTCGTGTTCCACAAGGGTCAGTTTTAGGTCCACAACATTTCACTTTCGAGGTTAATGATCTGGATGGCAGAACTGAGGGCATTCTGGCTACATTTGCAGATGATGCAAAGATAGTGGAGGACCGTGTATTATTCAGGAGGCAGGGAGACTGCAGAAATATTTCGAAAGTTCAGGTGAGTGTGAAAAGGAGTGGCAGATGAAATACGATGTGGGAGAGTGCGAGGTCATGCATTTTGTTA
>NW_025174757.1:0-1934 GCF_004010195.1 Chiloscyllium plagiosum | reverse complement strand
GCAGTGTATGCTCACTACAAAATTCACTCAAACAATCACCAGGAGAGCCCCCTCTCCCACCCACGATCCCTGTAACCCCCAAAGATAACGGAGCGGCTGTACAGGAGAGTCAGCATCTCCAGGTTTTCTTTCAGAATGACAGCACTCCCCAACTTGGAGAGAAATCACTGCTCCTGCAACATCACTGGGTCAAATCAAACTGCATCAGGAGATTCCTTCAGCACATGGGAAGCTGGGAGGAAGCTAGGATCAGCTTGGACTGCAAACCGCTGACTTTAGCAGCAAGAGTAAATCAGATGGCAGCATCTAACCCTGAGCATTGCTGTGTTATTTCCAGGTTCGTCATCCTGCTCATTTCAGTTGAAGGTGACGATGACGATGAGAGCATGTGTATTAATTCAATGCAGCTCAGGAGAATTTCTTCAGCTGACTCCCAGGAACGTGTGTCTGCAGTGAATTATCCCAGCTCTGGGTGGGCAGGCTTGAGGTTTATTGAAAGTGCTGGAGCAGTGTTAGGAGTGAGTCTTCAGATAGGGAGATACATGAAAGTGAGGGAGAGAGTGGGAGAACATTGCTACGGCTGGGAAGAACTCCCCCTGCAGTGGATTGACTCCTAGTTGTGCTCGAATGGGTATTTCATCAAGGTGCTCAGCAGGTGCTGCATATTTGATTCAGACTACAGAGAAATGATCCACTCTGTACCCCACTGCTAAGGGCTGGAACAAGGCAAGGGGTGAAGATCACAGGCCCCTGTGCTGGTCTGAACCCCAATGGGCTCCTAAGGCTGGGCTCAGAGGTAAAAAGAAAACAGTAGCATTTAGAATATCCTGGTCATGTTAGAGTTCCATTGGGAGCTATAACCAGACAAATTGAGATCATATCATTAGCTAGTTCCACCATCTGGGTAGAGACCAGAACCTCATGGACCTCACCCAAAGCCTATAAGAAAGGTGAACAGATCTGGTCACCCCCATCATGCAGTTTTTGATTCAGAATTGTGGAGTCCTCCTAAAGTGAAGGAAGGCATTGATGTGGAGATGAACACTTGATGGGCAAATCTGGAAACGAACTTGGAATCAAAGATTTAGGGTGTTTAGGGAAATGGATGTTTGGAGCTGATCTTTTGACAAGGTATGGAAACTTCCCTGCCCTCTGTTTGCCTAAAACTGTAGGCATAGTCCAAAAAAAGTATAATTCTTGGACAAAAGCATCATTAAAAATGTTTTATACTCCAGAATGTGTAACAGCCCAACCTCATGTGGGGCATGATAGCTTGAATTTTAATTACAACAACCCTATGTTTTAGTCCAGTGATGTGAGCCAAATTGCAGGATGATTACAGACATCAAGCCCCCCCCCCAAGAGATAGCAAACAAATGAGAGAAGGATCAGTGGTGCAAATGAGGGACAAAAAGCAAGACCATTAGAACATTTTATTCATTTCCATTCAGGTGGTATGGGGAAAGAAAGCCAGATTGTCCAAGTGAAGTCAGTAATGCATTCAGACAAGAGCAGACAGTACCCCATGTCCCACTAACTGCTGTCCTCCAGCGAGAGCCTGTCAAACAGGTACTCTCCCAGCCCATTCTCAGGAGCTCCCAGACGCTTCAGGTTGGTGATGTAGTCCCCAAGTCGCTTGATGATCTCAACCTCCTCATCCAAATAGTGAGTCTCCAGGAAGTCACACAGCTGCAACACAGGAATATTACAACTCATTACATTAACACAATCCAAGACTGTTTTGCAGTGGGAATTCTCCAAACTGTCTGGACAGTACTCGCTCTAGACAACCCTGAAAAATCCAGCAAACTATAGAGTGTGGACTGGTGAATAGATTAGCCTCTCAGCTGGCACATCTTGCCATTTAAGTGGAGCGGAGTTGTATTGTGGTGAATGGTGATCATTACACTGCAACAGTCCTGAATGAGGATTCA
>NW_025174756.1:0-1934 GCF_004010195.1 Chiloscyllium plagiosum | reverse complement strand
GTTTCCAACATCTGCAGTCATTGTTTTTACCTTATGACGTAGAGTCAGTCTCCAGCAAGGTTTTTCTGACCCAGGTGATCGCACCAAGCTCCCCCTCATCTCCCTCGAGGAACTCCGGGAATTTGTCAAGGAAACTCAAAGTTGCGTGGATACAGCCCAACTGGCACTCAATCGCTAGAGCTCCTTTGAATGAGTGTACTGGTCAGCCCAGGCTGCTCGCCTGTCCCAGGCATTTTGCTTCACCTGACAGTTCAGCTGGGGGGGCACAGTGATTCACTTTGTGAATGTCTACCTTCCCGTAGTCAGACCGAGGCAAGCGAGCTTCTTCGGAGTAGCATCCTCGAGGACAGGGACCACGGCAGTTCCCAGTCAAGTTTGGCATCGGGGAGGAGGTTGGGGGACTTGGTCAAGTCCTTCGACCTGGTGGACGTCTGGCAGAATCTTCATCCCGACTCCATCGCCTTCACCTTCGTGAGGCCTGGGGTCCGAGCATCCAGGATCGACCGCCTGTATGTTTTGCGGGCGTACGCCTCCTGTTTTCCGACGGCCTCCATGCGGCAGGTGTCGTGCACGGACCATCACCTGGTGTGGGCGGAACTCCTTCCATTCGGTGCCAGGCTTGTCTCCGCGTACTGGCACTTTATCAACCTGCTGCTGGAGGATGAGCGGTTCCGGGACTCATTTCATCGTTTCTGAGTCGGCTGGAGAAGGAAGCGGGGAAACTTCCCCTCCCTGAGGCTATGGTGGGACGTGGGCAAGGCTCACGTCATCGTTTTCTGTCAGGGGTACACGAGGAGGTCGACAAAGTGGCGGAAATCCAGGATTGAGGAATTGGAGAAGGAGGTGTCCAATTTGGAGTCACGTCCTGGTCAGCCTTCGGTCCAACCCGTCCATGCTGACCAGATATCCCAACCCAATCTAGTACCACCTGCCAGCACCCGGCCCATATCCCTCCAAACCCTTCCTATTCATATACCCATCCAAATGTCTCTTAAATGTTGTAATTGTACCAGCCTCCACCACTTCCTCTGGCAGCTCACTCCATACACGTACCACCCTCTGTGTGAAAAAGTCTCTTTTATATCTTTTCCCCTCTCACCCTAAACTTATGCCCTCTAGTTCTGGACTCCCCGACTCCAGGGAAAAGACTTTGTCTCTTTACCCTCTCTGTGCTCCTCATCATTTTATAAACCTCTATAAGGTCACCCCTCAGCCTCTGATGCTCCAGGGAAAACAGCCCAGCCTATTCAACCTCTCCCTATAGCTCAAATCCTCCAACCCTGGCAACATCCTTGCAAATCTTTTCTGAACCCTTTCAAGTTTCACAACATCTTTCCGATAGGAAGGAGACTAGAATTGCACACAATATTCCAACAGTGGCCTAACCAATGCCCTGTACAGCCACAACATGACCTCCCAACTCCTGTACTCAATACTCTGACCAATAAAGGAAAGCATACCAAACGCCTTCTTCACTATCCTATCTACCAGCGACTCCATTTTCAAGTCGCTATGAATGTGCATTCCCAGGTCTCTTTGTTCAGCAATACTCCCTCGGACCTTACCATTAAGTGTATAAGTCCTGCTAAGATTTGCTTTCCCAAAATGCAGCACCTCGCATTTATCTGAATTAAACTCCATCTGCCACTTCTCAGCCCATTGGTCCATCTGGTCCAGATCTTGTTGTAATCTGAGGTAACCGTCTTCGCTGTCCATTACACCTCCAATTTTGGTGTCATCTGCAAACTTACTAACTGTACCTCTTATGCTTGCATCCAAATCATTTATGATTTGCTTCAGCCATATTCTGAAGCAGACTCGTTACCACAGCCATGTCTCCTTCCTCAGCACCTGCCTACGGAACCGACTGATCCCCCATGGACTCCAGATCACCTTCCGACCAACACAATTTGGACCTGAACTCCCACACTCCC
>NW_025174755.1:0-1934 GCF_004010195.1 Chiloscyllium plagiosum | reverse complement strand
TAGGAGAACAAAGTGCAGCACACATAATGTCCAAAGTTCCCTGGGCTAGGAGAACAAAGTTCAGCACACATAATGTCTATAGTTCCCGTGGCTAGGAGAACAAAGTGCAGCACACATAATGTCCATATGTCCCGTGGCTAGGAGAACAAATTGCAGCACACATAATGTCCATAGTTCCCTGGGCTAGGAGAACATAGTTCAGCACACATAATGTCCATAGTTCCCTGGTCTAGGAGAACAATGTTCAGCACACATAATGTCTATAGTTCCCTGGGCTAGGAGAACAAAGTTCAGCACACATAATGTCTATAGTTCCCGTGGCTAGGAGAACAAAGTTCAGCATACATAATGTCGATAGTTCTCACCGCTAGGAGAACAAAGTGCAGCACACATAATGTCTGTAGTTCCCTGGGCTAGGAGAACATAGTTCAGCACACATAATGTTCATAGTTCCCTGGACCGGAGAACAATGTTCAGCACACATAATGTCTATAGTTCCCATGGCTAGGAGAACAAAGTTCAGCACACACAATGTCGATAGTTCTCTCCGCTAGGAGAACAAAGTGCAGCACACATAATGTCTATAGTTCCCTGGGCTAGGAGAACATAGTTCAGCACACATAATGCCCATAGTTCCCGTGGCTAGGAGAACAAAGTTCAGCATACATAATGTCTATAGTCCCCTGGGCTAGGAGAACAAAGTTCAGCACACATAATGTCCATTGTTCCCTGGGCTAGGAGAACAAAGTTCAGCACACATAATGTCCATAGTTCCCTGTGCTAGGAGAACAAATTTCAGCACACATAATGTCCATAGTTCCCTGGGCTAGGAAAACAAAGTTCAGCCCACATAATGTCCATAGTTCCCTGGGCTAGGAGAACAAAGTTCAGCACACATAATGTCCATAGATCCCTGGGCTAGGAGAACAAAGTTCAGCACACATAATGTCCATAGATCCCTGGGCTAGGAGAACAAAGTTCAGCACACATAATGTCCATAGATCCCTGGGCTAGGAGAACAAAGTTCAGCACACATAATGTCCATAGATCCCTGGGCTAGGAGAACAAAGTTCAGCACACATAATGTCCATAGATCCCTGGGCTAGGAGAACAAAGTTCAGCACACATAATGTCCATAGATCCCTGGGCTAGGAGAACAAAGTTCAGCACACATAATGTCCATAGATCCCTGGGCTAGGAGAACAAAGTTCAGCACACATAATGTCCATAGATCCCTGGGCTAGGAGAACAAAGTTCAGCACACATAATGTCCATAGATCCCTGGGCTAGGAGAACAAAGTTCAGCACACATAATGTCCATAGTTCCCTGCGATGGAGAACAAAGTGCGGCACACATAATGTCCATAGTTCCTTGAGCTAGGAGAACAAAGTTCAGCACAAATAATGTCCATAGTTCCCTGGGCTAGGAGAACAAAGTGCAGCACACATAATGTCCATAGTTCCCTGGGCAAGGAGAACAAAGTTCAGCACACATAATGTCCATAGTTCCCTGCGATGGAGAACAAAGTGCGGCACACATAATGTCCATAGTTCCTTGAGCTAGGAGAACAAAGTTCAGCACAAATAATGTCCATAGTTCCCTGGGCTAGGAGAACAAAGTTCAGCACACATAATGTCCATAGTTCCCTGGGCTAGGAGAACAAAGTGCAGTACACATAATGTCCATCGATCCCTGAGCTAGGAGAACAACGTTCAGCACAACATAATGTCTATAGTTCCCAGGGCTAGGAGAAGAAAGTGCAACACACATAATGTCTACTGGTCCCGTGGCTAGGAGAACAAAGTTCAGCACACAATATGTCTATAGTTCGCTGAGCTAGGAGAACAAAGTGCAGCACACATAATGTCCCGAGTTCCCGTGGCTAGGAGAACAAAGTGCAGCACACATAATGCCCATAGTTCCCTGCGCTAGG
>NW_025174754.1:0-1934 GCF_004010195.1 Chiloscyllium plagiosum | reverse complement strand
TCATTTGTGAGAAAAAAAAATCTGCATGCTTCATGTCCTTCAGAGAATCAATGGGTTATCCTTCCCCAGTTACGTCTGTGCAAACCCACATCAATGTGTTTTACTTTATATTGTCCTGTGAAACAGCTGAAGGAGCCACTCAGTTCAAGATCCATATAACATGCTGGCCTCGCCATGGCTGCACACATCCCATGAGGGAAGAACAAAAGTAAAGTTAGCTCCCTTCCTGTGCCTGTTTTCATTATTCCTACACTTCATTTCCATTCAGGTAGGTGACCATTCCCTATTTTCCTATTTCTGACCCACTCTCTCCCCAAGAGTGATGTACATCTGGTGCTGGCTTTACTGATGCTGACATGCAGATGTAAGGAACTTTTAAATTCCACAGCAGTGCCAGTGCATTGAGAAGGAATGGGTTGTTATGTCATAATAAAGATACGGGTACCGGTAAGTGAGGGAAAGGAATTATTGTGATCATCACTGAGAGTGTGGCTGTGGCAGTATTTGGGGTATTATGGACAGATTTCTCTCCTTTAAAAGGAATGATTTAATTGCAAAAGAGACAGTGTAAAGAACTTTTACCAGACTAAACGCTGAGCTGATGGTAAAGAGGAGTGACTGAAGGTTAATCAGTAGCACTGTCATAGAATAAGATGTCATTGCATTGAAACTTGATTGTGATGGACAATCACTCGTTATGTTCTACACAGACACTAAGAAGATGATAAACTCCATGGCTTGCATTTGTTATTTTACTCGGGGTGTATGATTCTGGAAATTTAAGTGCCTCTGAGGATAAAATCTTCAGTCAAATCCTGTCTTGATATCAGGGTCAATCCATCTTAACTGAACATGTCAGTTGACCCCTTTTGTTAATGTTAATCGGTGATGGTGTCTGTTTGGAGAGTGTTTTCATATCACAGTGGGTAGAGAATGTCATAAATTCTCAGGTTTAGAAAATTAGGGGAGCTAGATCACTGCAAGTATTTAAAGAGGAGACAGATAGATTTTTGACCTGCCAGAGAACTGAGGGGAGGAAAGAATTGAGCATTAAAGAGGAGTTAATGCCAACAGTAGGTTATACATGATCGCATACAATGGCGTGAGCATCCAAATTACCTACTCCTGTTTCTTATCTTCTCATATTCTGTCTTTGGAAAGTGAACGGTTGCAATTAACCTAGAAGTGCTGTTATTGACTGTTGAGGACAGTGAGAGAAAAGTATTTTGTGAGTCTCTGGGCGAGATATGAGACCGAAATTCACAGTGAATCTGGGTCTACAACATGACCAACAAATGAAACACCAGTTGCAGAGAGGAGACACTCTTTAAAGAGGTGGGAGGACTCTTGTGTACCCAGCCCGGATTTCCCATCACATTTTCGAACCCACGCCAAACTACACAGTGTTGAGTGACTGAATGATATCCTGTGTTTCTGCGGACCACGTATTTGGAGCAAGTGGTCTCTATCTGCTCCTGTACAGGTGGTTTTCAGGACTGAATGGAACAAGGACTTAAGAGCAGCAGTGGGTCATTAGACACTTTGTCATTGCTCGGCCAGAAAGTAAGATCATGGCTGATCTGATGGTGGTCTCAGCAGCACTTTTCTGTCTGTCCACAATGTCCCTCCATTCACATGTCTGTCAAATGTTGAATAAACTCAACTTTGAATAATTACAAGCACCCAGACACAATACTAGGAAACAGCACACAGTCAAAGTACACAGACAGTACAATTCTGGAAGGCAGCGGGCATTTATCTATCAGTCTTGTCCCCATCCAATAAATTCTGCTGCAGTTTATCATTTTTGATTTGTTCATGGAATGTGGGTGTTGTTGATAGGTCAACATTTATGGACCATGTCTAATTACGCTGGAAGTGGTGGTATTGAGCTGCCATTTTGGGATGAAACCTCTGGGGAAAAGAATTCCCAT
>NW_025174753.1:0-1934 GCF_004010195.1 Chiloscyllium plagiosum | reverse complement strand
CCCTCAATACCTCAGATAGTTCTCCCTCAGTACCCCGGATAGTGCTCCCTCAATACCTCAGAAAGTGCTCCCTCACTACCTCAGATAGTTCTCCCTCAGAACCTCAGGTAGTGCTCCCTCAATACCTCAGAAAGTGCTCGCTCAGTACCTCAGATACTTCTCCCTCATTACCTCAGATAGTGCTCCCTCAGTACCTCAGAAAGTGCTCCCTCAGTACCTAAGATAGTTCTCCCTTAGGAACTCAGAAAATGCTTCCGCAATACTTCAGAAAGTGGTCCCTCAGTACTTCAGATAGTTCTCCCTCAATACCTCCGAAAGTGTTCCCTCAGTACCTCAGAAAGTGCTTCATCAATACCTCAGATAGTTCTCCCTCAGTACCTCAGATAGTGCTTCCTCAGTACGTCAGAAAGTGCTCCCTCAATGTCTCAGAAAGTGCTCCACCAATACCTCAGATAGTGCACCATCAATACCTCAGATAGTGCTCCCTCAATAACTCTGAAAGTGCTCCCTAAATACCCCAGGTAGTTCTCACTCAATACCTCAGATAGTGCTCCCTCAATGTCTCTGAAAGTGCTCCCTCAATACCTCAAATTTTTATCCCTCAATGCCTCAGGTAGTTCTACCTCAATATCTCAGAAAGTTCTCCCTCAATACCTCAGCTAGTGCTCCCTCAATAACTCAGATAGTCCTCCCTCAATACCTCAGATAGTGCTCCCTCAATACCTCAGATAGTGCTCCCTCAGTACCTCTGTTAGTTCTCCCACAGTACCTCAGAAAGTGCTCCCTCAGTACCTCCGATAGTTCTCCCACAGTACCTCAGATAGTACTCCCTCAATAACTCAGAAAGTGCTCCCTCAGTACCTCAGATAGTTCTCCCTCAGTACATCAGATAGTGCTCCCTCAATACTTCAGAAAGTGCTCCCTCAGGATCTCAGATAGTTCTCCCTCATTACCTCAGATAGTGCTCCCTCAGTACCTCAGAAAGTGCTCCCTCAATACCTCAGAAAGTGCTACCTAAATACTTCAGATAGTTCTCTCTCAATATCTCTAAAAGAGCTCCCTCAATACCTCCGAAAGTGTTCCCTCAGTACCTCAGAAAGAGCTCACTCAATATCTCAGAAAGTGCTCCACCAATACCTCAGATAGTGCTCGCTCAATACCTCTGAAAGTGCTCCCGAAATACCTCAGATAGTTCTCCCACAATACCTCAGATAGAGCTACCTCAATATCCCAGGTAGT
Organism: Chiloscyllium plagiosum; assembly: GCF_004010195.1. Classification (NCBI taxonomy): domain Eukaryota; kingdom Metazoa; phylum Chordata; class Chondrichthyes; order Orectolobiformes; family Hemiscylliidae; genus Chiloscyllium; species Chiloscyllium plagiosum. The sequence continues at coordinate 695 of NW_025174753.1, read as the reverse complement.
GCTCCCTCAATACCTCAGATAGTTCTCCCTCAATACCTCTGAAAGTGCTCCCACAGTCCCGCAGAAAGTGCTCCCTCAATACCTCAGAAAGTGCTCCCTCAGTACCTCAGATAGCACTCCCTCAGTACCTCAGTCAGTTGTCCCTCAGTACCTCAGATGGTGCTTCGTCAATTTCTCAGATAGTTCTCCCTCAATACCTCAGATAGTTCTCCCTCAATACCTCTGAAAGTGCTCCCTCAGTACCTCAGATAGTGCTCCCTCACTATTCACATAGTGCTTCCTCAGTACCTCAGAAAGTGCTCCCTCAATACCTCAGAAAGTGCTACCTCAATACCTCAGATAGTTCTCTCTCAATACCTCTGAAAGTGCTCCCTCACTACCTCAGATAGTTCTCCCTCAGAACCTCAGATAGTGCTCCCTCAATACCTCAAAAAGTGCTCGCTCAGTACCTCAGATACTTCTCCCTCATTACCTCAGATAGTGCTCCCTCAGTACCTCAGAAAGTGCACCCTCAGTACCTAAGATAGATCTCCCTCAGGAACTCAGAAAATGCTCCCGCAATACTTCAGAAAGTGGTCCCTCAGTACTTCAGATAGATCTCCCTCAATACCTCCGAAAGTGTTCCCTCAGTACCTCAGAAAGTGCTTCATCAATACCTCAGTTAGTTCTCCCTCAGTACCTCAGATAGTGCTTCC
>NW_025174752.1:0-1934 GCF_004010195.1 Chiloscyllium plagiosum | reverse complement strand
TCTATATCTGACATTCCCCGGAATGTTCTGTCCACAACATTATATAACTGTCATTCCCTGGAACGTTCTAACCCCCTGACATTCTATAACTGACACACCCCGGAACGTTCTGTCCCTGACATTCTATATCTGACATTCCCCGGAACGTTCGGTCCCCCACATTCTATATCTGACATTCCCCGGAACGTTCTGTTCCTGACATTCTATAACTGACATTCCCCGGAACGTTCTGTCCCCGAAATTCTATAACTGACATTCCCCGGAACGTTCTGTCCCTGACATTCTATATCTGACACTCCCCGGAACTTTCTGTCCCCAACATTCTATGTCTGACATTCCCCGGAACGTTCTGTCCCTCACATTATATATCTGACACTTCCCATAACGTTCTATCCCCAACATTCAATTACTGACATTCCCCGGAATGTTCTGTCCCTGACATTCTATGTCTGACATTCCCCGGAAGGTTCTGTCCCCAACATTCTATAACTGAGACTCCCCGGAACGTTCTGTCCCCAACATTCTATAACTGACACTCCCCGGAACGTTCTATAACCGACATTCTATAACTGACACTCCCCGGAACGTTCTGTCCCCGACATTCTATAACTGACATTCCCCGGAACGTTCTGTCCCCAACATTCTATAACTGACACTCCCCGGAACGTTCCGTTCTTGACATTCTATACCTGACATTACCCGGAACGTTCTATCCCGAACATTTTATGTCTGACATTCCCCGGAACTTTCTGTCCTCAACATTCTATAACTGACATTCCCCGGAATGTTCTGTCCCCAACATTCTATAATTGTCATTCCCTGGAACGTTCTATCCCCCTGACATTCTATAACTGGCACACCCCGGAACGTTCTGTCCCTGACATTCTGTAACTGACATTCCCCGGAACGTTCTGTCCCCAACATTCTATAACTGATATTCCCCGGAACGGTCTGTCCCCGACATTCTATAACTGTCATTCCCCGGAACGTTCTGTCCCCAACATTCTATAACTGACATTCCCCGGAACGTTCTGTCCCCGACTTTCTATAACTGACATTCATGGTACGTTCTGTCCCCGACATTCTCTAACTGCCATTCCCTGGAACGTTCTATCCCCAACATTCTATATCTGACACTCCCCGGAACGTTCTGACCCCGACATTCTATAACTGACACTCCCCGGAAAGTTCTGTCCCCGACATTCTATAACTGACATTCCCCGGAACGTTCTTCCCTGACATTCTATAACTGTTATTCCCCGGAACGTTCTTTCTCAACATTCTATAACTGACATTCCCCGGAACGTTCTGTCCCTGACATTCTATAACTGACATTCCCCGGAACGTTCGGACCCCAACATTCTATAACTGACATTCCCCGGAACGTTCTGTCCCCAACATTCTATAAGTGACATTCCCCGGAACGTTCTGTTCCTGACATTCTATAAATGACATTCCCCGGAACGTTCTGTCCCCAACATTCTATAAGTGACATTCCCCGGAACGTTCTGACCCCAACATTCTATAACTGACATTCCCCCGAACGTTCTGTCCCCAACATTCTATAAGTGACATTCCCCGGAACGTTCTGTCCCTGACATTCTATAACTGACATTCCCCGGAACGTTCGGTCCCCGACATTCGATAACTGACAGTCCCCGGAACGTTCTGTCCCTGACATTCTATATCTGACATTCCCCGGAACGTTCTGTCCCCAACATTCAATATCTGACACTCCCCGGAACGTTCTGCTACCGACATTCTATAACTGACATTCCCCGGAACTTTCTGTCCCTCACATTCGATAACTGACACTCCCCGGATCGTTCTGTCCCCGACATTCTATAACTGACATTCCACGGAACGTTCTATCCCTGACATTCTATAACTGACATCCCCCGGAAAGTTCTGTCCCCGATATTCTATAACTGACA
>NW_025174751.1:0-1934 GCF_004010195.1 Chiloscyllium plagiosum | reverse complement strand
GAGGACTAATTTGGTGGCCAACTATATCAGCATGAGACTGGAGCTGGGGAATGCAGACTGGGAACAAGTGTTAGAACGTATATCCATATTCAATATGTGGGTGGTTTTTAAAGAAAGGTTGATTAGCGTACAGGAGAGAGGATGTTCCTGGAACATGAGGGATAGAAATGGCAAGGCAAGGGAGCCATGGATGCCAGGTGAAATGCCAGCCTAGCTAAGAGGAAAAGGGATGCGTACTTAAGGTCCAGCTGACTGAAGACAGACGAACTTTTGAAAGAACATGAGGAATGTACTGCCAATCTGAAACGATGAGTTAAGAGGCCTAAGGATAGGAATATGGTGGATCTTAATGTTAGGGATAGATGTTTTATTACTCTAGGTCATGCTGGCATAAGGAGGGAGGAAGTGTTGGGTATTCCAAAAGGCATAAAGGTGGGTTAGTCTCCAGGTCTGGATCGGATCCAGCTCAGGTTTCTGAGGGAAGTGAGAGAGGAGATAACCGAGGTTTTAACAAATACCTTTCCAACATCATTGTACACGGGTGTGGACCTGTAACATTGGAGAATTGCTAATGGTGTCCCCTTGTTTAAGAAGGGTAGAAGGAATACTCCAGCAATTACAGACCTGTGAGCCTGTTGTCAGTGACAGGGAAGTTACTGGAGAAGATACTGAGGATGAGGAAAATTTCCATTTGGAAGAAAATGGGCTAATCAGTGAGAGGCAACATGCTTTTGTGCAGGAAAGGTCATGTCTTACAAACTGAATAGAATTTTTTGCAATGGTGACAAAGTTGAATGATTAGGGAAAGGATCCAGATGCCATGGACATGGACTTTAACCAGGCTTTTGATAAAGTACGCAGATGGAGAAGGGGAAGTCACATGGAGTCCAGGATGCTTGAACTAGATCGGTCGATAACTGACTGGGCAACAGGAGACAGAAAGTGGTAGTTGGAAGGGACTTTCTGAAAATGGAGATATGTGACAGTGGTTCCATAGGGATCCGTATTGGGCCCACTGTTCTTTGTGATATATAAAAGTGACTTCGAGGAAGGTATAGATGCCTCGTGAGCAAGTTTACAGATAACACTAAGGTTGCTGGAGTAGCAGATCGTGATTGGGACTGTCAGAGAATACAGCAAAACAAACAAACGTAGGAGAGTTGGGCAGAGAAATGGCATTTGGAGTTCAATCCATGCAAATGCAAGGTGATGCATTTAGAAGATCCGATTCAAGAGCGAATTGTTCTGAAAAACGAATTGCCCTGGGGAATCTTGATGGACAGAGAGATCTGGGTGTTTATGTCGATTGTTCACCGAAGGTGGCGACGCAAGTCAGCAGAGTGGTCAAGAAGACATACGGCATAAATTCCTTCATTGGACGGAGCATTGAGTACAAGAGTTGGCAGGTCATGTTACAGTTGTATAAGACTTTGGTTCAGCCACATTTGGAACACTGTGTACAGTTCTGATTGCTACATTGCGAAAAAGGACGGGTAAACTTTGAAGAGGGTGCAGAGGAGGTTTACCAGGATGTTGCCTGGCATGGATGATACTAGCTATGAGGAGAGGTGGAGGAGATTAAGATCTTTTTCATTCACAAGCCGGAGGTTGGGGGAGGACCTGATAAAGGTCTACAAAATCATGAGAGGTTTGCAGGGAAGATAGTAAGAAGCTTTTTTGCCCAGAGTGGGAAACTCAATTACTAAGGGTCACGCGTTCAACGTGAGGGGTGGAGGATGGAATGATTAAGGGAGATATGTTTGGTATTTTCTTCACAAAGAGGGTGGTGGGTGCCTGAACCGCGTTGCCGGCGGAGCTGGTAAGGGTGGGAACAATAACATCATTTAATATTCATCTGGGCAGGAACATGAATAAACAGGGAGCAAAGGGATACAGATCGGTAGAAAATAGGCAGCAGGTTTAGATAGAGGATC
>NW_025174750.1:0-1934 GCF_004010195.1 Chiloscyllium plagiosum | reverse complement strand
TCAAATGGTAATTCTATTCCCCCGAAGTTTCATACCAAATGGCAGCTCAACACCACCACTTCTTTCGTAATTCGACATGGTCCATAAATGTTGGTTTATCAACAACAGCCACATTCCATGAACAAATCAAAAATGATAAACGGCAGCAGAATTAATTGGATAGGAAGAAGACTGATAAATAAATGCCTGGTGCCTTCCAGAATTGTGCTGCCTGTGCACTGTGACTTTGTGCAGTTTCCTAGTATTGTTTAGGTGTTTGTATTTATTCAAAGTTGAGTTTATTCAACATTTGACAGGCGTGAATGGAGGAAAATTGTGGACAGATAGAAAAGTGGTGCGGGGACCACAATCAGATCAGCCATGACCTTACTCTCTGTTCGAGCAATGAGAACGTGTCGAATGACCCACTCCTGCACCTCAGTCCTATTTCCTATGCTCCACTCATTCCTTACAACCACTCTGAACAGGAGCAGATAGAGACCACTTGCTCCAAATACCTGGTCCGCAGTAACACAGGATACCATTCAGTCATCAACACTGCGTGGTTTGGTGTGGATTGGAAAATGTGATGGAAAATCCAAGCTGGTTACGAAAAAGGCCTCCCATGTCTTTACAGAATATCTCCTTTCTGCAACTGGGCTTTAATTTGTTGGTCATGTTGTAGACCCAGATTCACTGTGAATATCTAGCCCATATCCCAGGGATGGCTCATCGAATACATGTCTCTCACTGTCCTCAACATTCAATAACAGCTCTTCCAGGAAAATTACAACCATTCACTTTCCAAAACAGAATATGAGAACATAAGAAACAGGAGTAGGTAATTCAAATGTTCACGGCATTGTATGCGATTATGTCTGACTTACTGTTGGTATTAACTCCTTTTTAAAGCCCAATTCTTCACACCCCTCAGCTCTCTGACAAGTCAAAAATCCAACTATCCCCTCTTTAAATACTTGCAGTCATCTAGCTCCCCTAACTTTCTAGTCCTGAGAATTGCTGACATTCACTACCCTCTGTGAGAAGAAAATATTCTCCAGACAGACACCATTTTATTAACCTTTACAAAAGGGATTAACTGATCTGCTCAGATATGGGGGATTGAGCCGGATATCAAGGCAGGATTTGATTGAAGATTTTAATCCTCAGAAACACTTAAATATCCAGAATCATGCATCCCGAGTAAAATAAAAAAATACAAGCCATGGAATTTATCGTCTTCTAAGAGTCTGTGAAGAACATAACGAGTGATTGTCCATCACCATCAAGTTTCAATGCAATGACCTGTTATTCTCTGACAGTGCTACAGATTAACCTTCACTCACTCCTCTTTTACCAACAGCCCACGGATTAGTCTGGTGAAATTCCTTTACACTGTCTCTGTTTCAATGAGATAATTCCTTTTTAAAGGAGAGAAAATCTATCCACAGTATCCCAAATACTGCCTCAACAACAATCTCAGTGATGATCATAATAATTCCTTTCCCTCACGTACCAGTCTCCATTTCTTTATTAAGACATAAAACCCCATTCCGACTCTATGCACTGGCACTGACGCGGAATTTAAACGTTTGTTACATCTGAATGTCAGCATCAGTAAAACCAGCACCAGAGGTGCCGTGGAGATGACCATCACGCTTGGGGAGAGACTCAGTCAGAAAGATTGCACTTGAAATGGGGAATAGTCACCTACCTGAATGGAAATGAAGTGTAGGAATAAGGAAAACAGGCACAGGAAGGGAGCTAACTTTATTTTTGTTCTTCTCTCACAGGATGTGGGCAGCCCTGGCCAGGCCAGCATGTTATATGGATCTTGAACTGAGTGACTGGTTCAGCTGTTCCACAGGACAATGAAGAGTAAAACACATTGTTGTGAGTTTGCACAGACCTGACTGGGGAAAGATAACCCATTGATTTCTTTGAAGGACATGATG
>NW_025174749.1:0-1934 GCF_004010195.1 Chiloscyllium plagiosum | reverse complement strand
CTTTCTCAGTCCCTCGCTCCTTCTTACTATCTTTCGCTTGTGCTCTCTCCCATCCCTCTCTCTGTCTCCCTTTCACCGCTTCACTTCCAATCTGTTCAGTCCCCATCCTCCTCCGATCCCTTTGAAACCCGTCAGGGGCAGGTTGGACCTCTTCGCGGGGCAGATGCCCGTGACGGGTGGCGCGTCTTCCTCCTTCCACTCCCCCCCCGAGGCCCCTTTGATCCCTCGCCTTTGGAAAAGCTGAACCGGCGGCTGAGCTCACCCCACGGCTTTGCTCTCCCACCACCAGGTCGGCGCTGTTTGAGGAGAAGAGGCGGCTGGAGAGCCGGATTGGGCAGCTGGAGGAGGAGCTGGAAGAGGAGCAGAGTAACATGGAGCTCCTCAACGATCGCTACCACAAGGTCACGCTGCAGGTTAGAGCATTCCCGGGGCGTATTCCCAGCTCGCCACTCCGCGACATTCGGGCTCCCGCATTCCCATTCCCCCCCCCCCAACCTCTTGACTGTGACCTTCGCAGCCCGGTCACGAACCACATCCAGTCGTCTGCCGCACCCTGAACCTGGGAGGTCCAAGGCGCCTCTCTCTCCAGAGAGTCTAAAACCTGGACCTCGAACCCCCACCCCAGCCGTGCTCAACTTCACCCTCGTTTTCCACGGGAATGATGGTCCTCCACGACAGAGCAGAGGTGTCCCAGACCGATTCCCAGGACCGACGGGACGCAGACAGACACCGGACAGGGTTACGATTAGAATCGCTGGGGTTCAGTAGAATGAAGTTGAAGGGGGGGGTTGGTATCGTACAAACCCGACAGTGGGGTCCGCACCAACCCTCCAAAGGGTAACTCGCCCAGACCCATTCCCCTACTACTCTATATTTACCCTGACGAATGCCTCTGGGCACTATGGGTAATTTAGCACGGTCAATCCCCCACCCTAACCCGCACATCCCTGGGCACTATGGGTAATTTAGCACGGCCAATCCCCAGGGATGTGCAGGTTAGGGTGGGGGATTGGCCGTGCTAAATTACCCATAGTGCCCAGGGATGTGCAGGTTCGGTAAATATAGTATACTAGGGCGAGGGAATGGGTCTAGGTGGGTTATCCTTTGGAGGGTTGGTATGGACTTGTCAGGCCGAAGGGCCTGTATCCATACTGCAGGGACTCGACCATTGGATACAAGGGGAGGGGGAGTGGGGAGGGGGAGTGGGGGGGGGGGGGGGGAGGTGCCCGCACGCCGAGTTCGAGCTCGTAGGGGATTGAATAGGCTCTGTCAGCATCGGGGAGAGGGGGCTGGCGGAAAGTGGTCAGAGACTCTCCTCTCAGCCCAGGCTTCGCTTTGTCTCTCACTCCCGTCACCCCCGGTAGGTGGAGACAGTGACCACCGAACTCTCGGCGGAACGCAGCCTCTCGCAGCGGCTGGAGAACACCAGGCAGCAGTTGGAGAGGCAGAACAAGGAGCTGCGGGCCAAGCTGCAGGAGCTGGAGGGGGTGCTGCGCTCTAAGTACAGGACCAACGTGGCTTCGCTCGAGCTGAAGATCAGCCAGCTGGAGGAGCAGCTCGAACAGGAGAGCAAGTGAGTGACAGACTGGGTGATCCAGGCCCACACTCCCTCCCTCCCTCCCTCCCGGTGCCCAGTACTGAGGGAGGGCCGCACTGTCGGAGGGAGATGGATATACTCCAGGACTTGAGCTCCATAATCCAGGCCCACACTCCCTCCCTCACTCCCTCCCGGTGCCCAGTACTGAGGGAGGGCCGCACTGTTGGAGGGAGGTGGATATACTCTAGGCCTTGAGCTCCATAATCCAGGCCCACACTCCCTCCCGGTGCCCAGTACTGAGGGAGTGCTGCACTGTCGTAGGGAGATGGATATCCTCTAGGCCTTGAGCTCCATAATCCAGGCTCACACTCCCTCCCTCCCGGTGCCCGGTACTGAG
>NW_025174748.1:0-1934 GCF_004010195.1 Chiloscyllium plagiosum | reverse complement strand
GTATTCAGGGAGCACTTTCGGAGGTATTGAGGGTGCACTTTCTGAGGTATTGAGGAAGCACTTTCTGAGGTATTGAGGGAGCACTATCTGAGGTATTGAGGAAGCACATTCTGAGGTATTGAGGGAGCACTTTCGGAGGTATTGAGGGAGCATTGTCTGAGGTACTGAGTGAGCACTTTCTGAGGTATTGAGAAAGCCCTTTCTGAGGGATTGAGGAAGCACTTTCTGAGGTATTGGGAGAGTACTATCTGAGGTACTGAGTGAGCACTTTCTGAGTTATTGAGGAAGCAGTCTCTGAGGTACTGAGGGAGAACTATCTGAGGTATTGATGGTACACTTTCTGAGGTATTGAGGAAGCACTTTCTGTGGTACTGAGGGAGCACTTTCTGAGGTATTGAGGAAGCACTTTCTGAGGTATTAAGGAAGCACTTTCTAAGTTACTGAGGGAGCAATTTCTGAGGTATTGAGGGAACACTATCTGAGGTACTGAGGGAGCACTTTCTGAGGTATTGAGGAAGCTCTTTCTGTGGTCCTGAGGGAAAACTATCTGTGGGACTGAGGGAGAACTATCTGATGTACTGCGGGACCGCTTTCTGAAGTATTGAGGGAGCACTTTCTGAGGCACTGCGGGAGCACTTTCTGAGGTATTGAGGGAGCACTATCTGAGGTACTGAGGGAGATCTATCTGAGGTACTGAGGGAGCACTTTCTGAGGTATTCAGGGAGCACACTCTGAGGTACTGAGGGAGAACTATCTGAGGAATTGAGCGAGCACTTTCTGAGGTATTGAGGGAGCGTTATCTGAGGTATTGAGGGAGCACTTTCTGTGATATTGAAAAACACTTTCTGAGGTATTGAGCGAGCATTATCAGAGGTATTGAGGGAGCACATTCTGAGGTATTGAGGGAGCAATTTCTGACGTATTGAGGGAGCACTATCTGCGGGACTGAGGGAGCACATTCTGAGGTATTGAGGCAGACGTTTCTGTGGTACTGAGGGAAATCTATCTGTGGTACTGAGGGAGAACTATCTGACGTACTGCAGGACCACGTTCTGAAGTATTTAGGGAGCTCCTTCTGAGGTACTGAGGGAGAACTATCTGAGGTACTGAAGGAGTACTATCTGAAGTACTGAGGGAGCACTATCTGAGGTGCTGAGGGAGAAATATCTGAGGTACTGAGGGAGCACTTTCAGAGGTATTGAGGGAGCACTATCTGAGGTACTGAGGGAGCACATTCTGAGGTATTCAGGGAGCACACTCTGAGGTTCTGAGGGAGACCTATCTGAGGAATTGAGGGAGCACTTTCTGAAGTATTGAGAAAGCACTCTCTGTGGTACTGAGGGGGAACTATCTGAGGTATTGAGCGAGCACTTTCTGAGGTATTGAGGGAGCATTACCTGAGGTATTGAGGCAGCACTTTCTGAGGTATTGAGGAAGCACTATTTGAGGTATTGAGGGAGCACTATCTGAGGTACTGAGGGAGCACTTTCTGAGGTATTGAGGAAGCACTGTCTGAGTTACTGAGTGAGAACTATCTGAGGTACTGAGGGAGAACTATCTGAGGTACTGAGGGAGCAGTTTCTGAGGTATTGAGGGGGCACTTTCTAACGTACTGAGGAAGCAGTATTTGAGGTTCTGAGGGAGTACTATCTGAGGTACTGAGGGAGAACTATCTGTGGTACTGAGGGACCACTATCTGAAGTTTTGGGGGAGCACTTTCTGAGGTATTGAGGGAGCATTTTCTGAGGTATTGAGGAACCACTTTCTGAGGTACTGAGGGAGCACTGTCGGAGGTATTGAGGGAGCACTGTCTGAGGTACTGAGGGAGCACTTTCTGAGGTATTGAGGAAGCACTTTCTGAGGTATTGAGGAAGCACATTCTGAGGTATTGAGGGAGAACCTTCGGAGGTATTGAGGGAGTACTGTCCGATGTA
>NW_025174747.1:0-1934 GCF_004010195.1 Chiloscyllium plagiosum | reverse complement strand
GACTCATAAATGAAACTGCATTTATTTCAATGCAAGGGGCCTAACAGGGAAGGCAGACGAACTCAGTGTATGGATAGGAACATGGGACTGGCATATCATAGCAATTACAGAAACATGGCCCAGGGATGGGCAGGACTGGCAGCTTAATGTTCCAGGATACAAATGCTACAGGAAGGATAGAAAGGGAGGCAAGAGAGGAGGGGGAGTGGTGTTTTTGGTAAGGGATAGCATTACAGCTGTACTGAGGGAGGCTATTCCTGGAAATATATCCAGTGAAGTTATTTGGGTGGAACTGAGAAATAAGAAAGGGATGATCATCTTATTGGGATTGTATTGTAGACCCCCTAATAGTCAGAGGGGAATTGAGAAACAAACTTGTAAGGAGATCTCAGCTCTCTGTAGGAATAATAGGGTGGTTAAGGTAGGGGATTTTAACTTTCCAAACATAGACTGTGATTGCCATTGTGTTAAGGGTTTAGATGGAGAGGAATTTGTTAAGTGTGTACAAGAAACTTTTCTGATTCAGTATATGAATGTAACTACTAGAGAAGGTGCAAAACTTGACCTACTCTGGTGAAATAATTCGGAGGTGCCGGTGTTGGACTGGGGTGTACAAAGTTAAAAATCACACAACACCAGGTTATAGTCCAACAGGTTTAATTGGAAGCACACTAGCTTTCGGAACGACGCTCCTTCACCTGATGAAGGAGCGTCGCTCCGAAAGCTAGTGCTTCCAATTAAACCTGTTGGACTATAACCTGGTGTTGTGTGATTTTTAACCTGGTGAAATAAGGCAGGGCAGTTGACTGAGGTGTCAGTGGGGGAGCACTTTGGGGACAGCGACCGTAATTCTATTAGTTTTAACATAGTGTTGGAAAAGGATAGACCAGATCTAAAAGTTGAAGTTCTAAATTGCAGAAAGGCCAATTTTGACTGTATTAGGCAAGAACTTTCAAAAGCTGATTGGGGGCAGATATTCGCAGGTAAAGAGACGGCTGGAAAATGGGAAGCCTTCAGAAATGAGATAAAAAGAATCCAAAGAAAGTATATTCCAGAAACACTGAATACCCTGTCAATATACCAGACATTACTCTGGACTACAGATATTCTATACTCGGATTCCAGAATGCTAATACAGACTCCTCATACTCTCAAAGGCAAAGCTACAAATGGTGGGAAAAAGTGGTGCCAAAGATAAAGGTGAAAAACCACCACAGAGAATTCTGAATCTTGGTTTGCCCTTTCAGGATCTAGTCAAAGAGGAGGAACCTGCTGCTCCATTTATTGGAGTTAAAAATCACACAACACCAGGTTATAGTCCAACAGGTTTATTTGGAAGCACTAGCTTTCAGAACACTGATGAAGGAGCAGTGCTCTGAAAGCTAATATTTTCCAATGAAGCTGCTGGACTATAACCTGGTGCTGTGTGATTTTTAACTTTGTCCACCCTAGTCCAACACCAGCTCCTCCACACCATTTAATAGATTTAGATCATCCTGTACTCTTGGATTTGGGCAGTGTTATTATGGAATCCCTGCTATCTGCTTCAAGAAGATCAAGAGCTAAAGTGGCCTCCTTATTTAACCAAACATCTGCTGGAAATGCAGTAACAGCTACTCTAACCGCGGTTAGTAGTAATTGTGCCCTGTGTAGATGTTTGCACCGCTACTCAGAAGTGGGAATAACATTGTCTATTATTTCAAACACCAATGGAAGTAAATGAAGCTTTAAATAATCCTTCAGTTATCAAAGTGCTCACAACGTCTGAGATGGATTACATCAGGAAGATAGAAAAGAATCTTAAATCATGTAAGAAATCGGTCTCACAACTCCAACATAGGTCAAACACTATTCTGTGTTACTCCATGATTCAGTATTTTCCACTTGGAAAAAGCTTAATTTATTCCTGCTTTTTGTTTTCTGTCTGCCATCCA
>NW_025174746.1:0-1934 GCF_004010195.1 Chiloscyllium plagiosum | reverse complement strand
CAATGTTGAGAGACACTGACATAGTTTCTTCTGCAGCAGCGTGGCCAAGTGAAAGCATGGTCGACCCATCAACCAGAATTCAATACTTCAAAGCTCTCCTCTGTGCTGGACAACCTATTTGCTACTCCTGTAGTCAGATCCCAATCTCTTCACAGTATATCTTTTTCTGCTTCCTGCCTCACGTAAACACTTGAAACCTGATCCAAAATCCAGTGTTTCCGCTTTAACCAATATTTTATAACTCCCGAGCTGACACAGGTAGCAGTGACCAATTAGACTTTTCGAGCGCTCTCACTCTGGTATGATAAAGTTCACTGTATCTGATCCACAGGACACACTGCAGAATTTCCCCATGTAGGATGATCCTGTTTGTCCCATCCCCCTGGACTGAGCTGCCTCCATTGGTACAGCTGTCTCCATTCGTCGAGTATCACACAGTATCAGTGAATATCTTTTGATGTCATCCTCGAAGGTGCATGCTACAAAAAGCTGAAGACTGCGCTAACACAGGAGCCTGCTGGGCCCATACACCAGAAATCAATGGATAGAAAGATTCTCTTTTTAGAAGAATCCGATTCAGACACTTCTTTGGGAGAAAATGGATGTGGGAGAGCGGACAGTCTCACCTGGTTCCAGCATTTACAACCTTGGTCCGTGTGACAACAAAAGCAGAAACCTGGAATTGTTTATCTTGCTTCTGAAAAACAGGTGAGTAAATTTTGAAGATATTTCTTCCTGGTGTTCATGAAATGATCAAGAGCAGAGTACGGTTCGCTGAGTATGGTCTGACTTCTGGGTTATGGACTGTGATATTCTGCTCACATGATCTGAACACATACAAAGAAATGACTCAGTGACAAGATCTGCTGAATCGGATTTCGTGAAGAACAGAAGCCGATATAATGAAAAGAGCCATATGAGCGGGAATGTAGCAAATTGTTTCCAGGGGTCAATATCTATGCAAGTGGACTGAAAAAGCGTTGGGTGTTATTGTACTACATCTTTTGTATAATGGTGCAAAAGCACGGAACTTTTGTATCGAGGGGACAACTTCAAAATTCTCAATGAGGCAAAACACACAAATGAGGTATACAACAATGTAACCACACAAATTGGTGTAACGTCATGGGGTAAACCTCCCTGCTCAAATTTCGCTCAAAATCGTTCTCTGTCTAATTCCTAAGTCTGATATTCGAACAATGAATGGTCTATGGTCTCAAAACTTCAGCATTTCATACTGGCAATAGTAATTGATCCCTCACTGTGTTACTTCAGCACACGTAGAGAAGAAATAACTACAAGAACAACGGCAATTTTTGTGAATGGGATTCGACCCGATTCTGTTGCAACCAATCCATTCAGCTGTAATTGAAATTGCTTCCACCTTTCCTATGTCGGTCATAAAATTGCATAGCTTAGTGGTGAGTTTTCATTCATTGAATTAGACCAGCATCCTTTCTCAGGTTGAAATTTACAGGGATATAAAGACATGATGAAAGACACGGGCAGTGTTTACTGGACTATAAAGGCGTTAGGAATGACACGCCCATGATACCATGAAACGAAGGAAATGAGGTTTCCTTGGAGATAAAGCCACAAGAAACGAAAAGAAGCGGTTAATGGGATTACGGCAGAGATAAATAATAATGCAGGAGAAATCAGGAAAGATTAGTTGTGTCCGAATAGAGGTTATCCAGCTGATGTGAAGATCTTAAGAGTAAATATGAGGGAAATTTCCTCGTTTAGGTGGTGGAAACTAGACGTTAGAACTTCAAACCCAGCGGGCACGATAAATAAGTTTGGATTAGGCATTTTATATTCTCAGAGTTATTGAATTCGGAGGTGAATTTTCAGAAATAAAAACATTTTAGGAGCTGATTCCAGAATATTCGAAAAGCGAGTGCAGGCACACAAGGAGTGAATTAAACAGCGAC
>NW_025174745.1:0-1934 GCF_004010195.1 Chiloscyllium plagiosum | reverse complement strand
AGTCAGAATCTGAGGAGTGATAGATATTCTGAGTGAGATTATTATGGCTCAGACAAAACATATTCCCAAAAGTAAAAAAGGTGTTAAATGCATAACTCCTGGAAATCTAGGAACACACAGAACAGGAAAGGTGACATCAGACAGTGCCAATTCAATGCTACAGAAACCTGAGAGGAGTGTGGTCTGTGAAGGGGTGAGACTGAAAATGGAATTAGAAAGCAAAGAGTATGTGTGAAATGATGATGGCGAGAAATATCAGGCGATCTTCAGCAGATTGTTTTTCAACACAAAGAATGAAAATGTGTTCGGAATATAAAAGGCAAACAATAGAAACCACACGTCAAGATTTGTTTTGGTTCTGCATTTGGATTGAAACTGAAAGGTAGCTCAACAGTCTGGCTTATTTTGATGAATCTGGGGAGAACTGTCTGAGAAGCCCATCAGACCATTCTCAATGTTACTGAATTTAAGAATATGAGATGTGGGCGGCACGGTGGCACAGTAGTTAGCACTGCTGCCTCACAGCGCCAGAGATCCGGGTTCAATTCCCGCCTCAGGCGACCGACTGTGTGGAGTTTGCACATTCTCCCCGTGTCTGCGTGGGTTTCCTCCGGGTGCTCCGGTTTCCTCCCACACTCCAAAAATGTGCACGTCAGGTGAATCGGCCATGCTAAATTGCCTGTAGTGTTAGGTGCAGGGGTAAATGTAGGGGAATGGGTCTGGGTGGGTGCGCTTCGGCGGGTCGGTGTGGACTTGTTGGGCCGAAGGGCCTGTTTCCACACTGTAAGTAATCTAATCTAGTCGCCGAGACAGGGTGGTAACGATGGAGAAAGTCAGGATTGCGGATGCTGGAGATCAGAGGAGCGAGTGAGGTGCTGGAAAAGCGCAGCAGGTGAGGTAGCATTAGAAGAGCAGGGGAATCAATTTTTTGGGCTTTTCCTGACGAAGGGCTTATGCCCAAGGCGTCGAATCTCCTGCTGCTCGAATGTTACCTGACCTGCTGTGCTTTTCCAGCGCCACATATTCGAAGGAAGTAATAATTGAATGTTTTGGGAACCTTTGGTGACAAGAGTAATTGTGAGCTCAGTCAAAGAGAAAAAGGATGTACATGTAAGAAACTTGTGGCATTGGAATGCCTTAAAAACACAAAAACTAAACAGGGAAAATGTAAACAAGGAGTTAGGGCGAAAAGGCATCAGGAAATGTCTTTGGCAAACAGGATTAAGGAAAATCCCAAGTCGGTTTATCAGGATTAAGAATTTAGCCAAGGAAAGACTCGGTCTACTCAAGGACAAAGGTGGGAATTTATACGTGGAGCTGAAGGAACTGGATGACGTCCTTAACTAATACTTTGCGTTGGTATTCATAAAGGAGAAGGACATGGTGGATGATGAGTCCATAGAAGGTGATGTTAATATTCCAGAGTTTTTAGTTATGAAAAAAAACAATGGAGGATGCACTGGGCTTTTTGAACAGGAAGAAGGCGGATAGGTCTTCAGGATATCATAGGATCAGTCCCAGAATACTGAGGGAAGATGGGAGTAAATTGTTGAGGCATTTTGCACACTAGTCGAATGCTCTTCAGTCACAGGAGAGGTTCCAGAGAATTGGAGAAAAGGTAATGTTGTTTCCCTGTTGAAGAAGGGTTATTACAAGTGATTTCAGGTCGTGACTCATGTATCAGTGGCAGGAAAAGTATTGGAGATTCTTATCGATAGAACTGACTCATATTTGGAAACATATCGACATACTAGCAAACGGCAACATGGCTTTGTGTGGGCGAGATCAAATCTCACAAACTTGATTGAATATTTTGAACAAGTCACAAAGGTGATTCATGAGAGCCTGGAGCTGGAATTTCTCAATATGGACTTTCGTAAGGCCTTTGATTTGAATCCTTAAGGCTGGTTCAAACAGAAGGTGAAGTCAAATGG
>NW_025174744.1:0-1934 GCF_004010195.1 Chiloscyllium plagiosum | reverse complement strand
CCTCAGGGATCAGTGTTGGGGTTGCAATTATTCCCAATTTATATAGACGATGTGGAGTTGGGAGCATGAGTAGTTGGTCAAAGTTTGCAGATGGCACGAAGATGAGTAGCAGAGCAAAGTGTGCAGAGTACTGTGAAACTTTGCAGAGGAAAATAGTTACATTGCATGAATGGTAAAATTATGGCAGATGGAATACAATGTTAATAAATATGAAGTAATCTATTTTGTTAGGAGTACCAGTAAAAAGGATTATTACTTGAAATGTAAACAGTTGCAGCATGCTGCTGTGCAGAAGGACCTGGGTGTCCTTGTGCATGAATCATAGAAGGTTGATCTACAGGTACATCAAGTAATTAGGAAGGTAGATGGTATTTTGTTCTTCATTTCGAAAGGGTTGAATTTAAAAGCAGGGAGGTTATGTTGCAGCTGCACAGGGTGCTGGTGAGGTCATACCTGGAGTACTGTGAGCAGTTTTGGCCTCCTTACTTGCAAAGCGATGTACTGGCAGTGGAGGTGGTGCAGAGGAGTTTCACTCTGGTGAATCTGGAGTTGAGGGAGTTGTCTTATGAGGAGAGACTGAGTAGATCAGCATTATATTAATTGGAATTTAGAAGAATGATGGGAGGATCTTATAGAAACATAAACATTATTATTAAGGGATGACATAAGAAAATAGTAGAAAGGATAGTTCCACTGGCAGGTGAAGCTAGGACAAGATGGAATAACCTCAATATTAGAGGGAGCAGATTTAGGATTGAATTGAGAAAGAACATTTTCACCGAGAGGTTTGTAATTCTATGGAATTCCTTGCCCAGTGAAGTAGTTGACGCTACTTCAGTTAATGTTTTTCGAACTGAGATAGATATATTTTGAACAATGAAATAAATTACGAATACGGTGAGAGCGTGGGTAAGTGGATATGACTCCACGAGTAGATCAGCCTTGATGTTACAGAATAGCTGAGCAGGTTAGAAGGACCAGTTGGCCTACTCCTGTTCCTAGTCCTTCTGTTCTTATGAAAGGGGAGTGGCCAGTTCTCCCAGCGCAGACACTCTGCTTTGATTTGCTTGGACTGATTTACCACAGACTGGCTGTTTACTGAAAGCAGGCAGCCAGTTGTGAAGCTATCAGGCCAAAGAAGAAGGTCCATGCTGATCCCTCCTCTCTCTGATATCTCTCCTGGAAGAACCTGGGTTTGATTTTTCCATTCGAATTTTCCATGTGGTGTTTCTGGGGATTGTTTCAAGTACTTCGAACAACACCTTAGATTATTCAAATACAGATTACTTACAGTGTGGAAACAGGCCCTTTGGCCCAACAAGTCCACACCGACCCGCCAAAGAGCAACCCATCCAGATCCATTTGCCTACATTTAGCCCTTCACCTAACACTACGCGCAATTTAGCGTGGCCAATTCAGTTAACCGGCACATTTTTGGACTGTGCGAGGAAACCGGAGTACCCGAAGGAAACCTACACAGACACGGGGAGAATTTGCAAACTGCACACAGACAGTTGCCTGAGGTGGGAATTGAACGCAAGTCCCTAGCGCTGTGAGGCAGCAGTGCTAACCACTGTGCCACTGTACCACTCAATGGCTTTCAAACATTTTCAGATTCTCAGTTGAGAAGTGGAGTGCAACTGAAGACCACAAAGCTTCACCTGGAAGATTAGTTGAGTAGCCAACATTTAATATTTTTAAATATTCATTTTTAAAACTTTAAAGTGACTAAAGCAAGGAATAGTCATTTTAGTTCTACTTATTGTGGAACGAGTAGCATGGATATGGCTTCCAATTGGCTGTCTCTTAGTATTGTCATTCCTAATCATGTTACAAAGTAATGCCCTACATTTATGTAGGCTGGATTGAAAGTCAGTTGTTGGTCTTCCCATGTACCCACTCCTTATGAATTTTACTTGCTAACATCATTAGGT
>NW_025174743.1:0-1934 GCF_004010195.1 Chiloscyllium plagiosum | reverse complement strand
CCGTTTGCTGTGAAATTTGATTCTGTTGTTGAAGCCTTCCGGTGTTCAATGTAAAAAGAAGATCATTTCTAATTCGTGTAAACTCAAATGGGTATTGGATCGAATTGATCATCCTTTCTTTATACGTTAGCGTGTTCATTGAAGGGATCTGTTGAGGGTACCATCTCAGATTTGCTTCCATTTTAACAATATCCTTTCTTCAGTCAGGAGTCTAAATGTGTATGCACGACTCCAAAAGTGAGCTCACGAAGATCCTGGAGAGCAGTAAGCAAGAACTAACTGAAAACCTGTCTGTTAAGGAAGTTTGAGGAATACCGATCTTAATATATTGACTTTTCTATGACATCCAAACAGAAAGCATGTTTTATTTGAACTTATGGCATGGCCCTGAGTTACGCAAGGCATAAACGTGTAAGGGGCAACTTGGCTTCAGTGAATTGAAACAAAAACATGAAAACCACTTATAAAAGACAGGTACTGGCTGTTATTTAAATAAACACTATAACATGGATAATGTCCATACACACACACACACACACACACACACACATATATATATATATATATATAGATATATATACACACACACATAGAGCGAGAGGGATATTTGTACATATGTAGTGCAAAGAGCAAAAGTGGAGGGGAACGATGGTAAATAATGAAGACTAATATTGCACTAGATCAAAGGATGCGGATCAGAAACATGCTAGATATTATGACAAGTCACGGATTCAGAGAAAGTTAAGACCCAGTAAAGTAGGACCAATGAATTGACAAGGAAAACAAAAAGAACAAGAATGTAAACTGACAGGAAACATAACGATTACAAAACGCTTCTATCCATACTTGAAACGAACGTGATATCAAGGACAGATGTGGAATGGTGCATATCACTTTAGGATAATTTCTTGCAGAGAACCGGGAAATTACGGAGAAATGTAAGAGTTAATTGTATGTATGTCTTCATAGAGACTAGATTATTTGATGCGGAAATTCAGTCTGTGTTCTCAGGTGACTCAAAGCATGAGATGTGCTTGCAGTGACACTTACTAAATTCACACAAAAGGCATGGAGAAGTGCTCGCATGCAGGATTAGGGAGAATTCCAAGATATTCTGCACATACATCAAGCGAAACAGAATAGCCAGCGAATAATGAGGCCTTTTGTAACTAAGGGCGCCATCTGCGTATGAAGCTGGTGAACATTGATAGATTGTTATATGAGAGCTTCAAACTTGGAATAAGGAGGATTCAGGTACAGAATTGGAGAAGATTGACTTGAAGCAGTTTGATGTGTGATGTGAAAAGCAATTGGATGCTTTGGCTGGTTATAAAAGAAATTGGACAAATCCCCAGGTCTGGATGAGGTTTATTGCAGGGTGCTGTTCGAGACAAGAGAGGAAAGGCCCTGACCCAAATTGCTAGGTAGAATCTGTCCAGAGAGGAGGTTTCAAAAGACTTGAGAACAGCTAATGTGGTCCGAACTTACAGAAAGGGTGTTGGAGATCAGCCAGGGAACTATCGACACGTGAGTATCAGATCAGTGTTCGGGAAACTGAATAAGGAGCAAGAAACTTCATCTTCATTGAGAGAGATAAGATTTGATCAGGGATGGTCAGCATGACTTTTTCAGATGGAATTCATGGCTAACGAGTTTGTTGTTTTTTTTCAGGGTGTCTATTATAAGTTTTTCAGCAAGGTATTTGACAAAGCCCCACATGGGAAATTGACGAAGATAGTAAAATCATGGTATCAAGGGTATCTTGGCAAGTTACATACAGCATTGTCTTAATGGCAGGAGACGGAGCGCCGTAGTATATTGCAGTTTGTGCGACTGGAGGCTAGTGCCACCTGGTGTAACACAGGGATCGTGCCTTGCTCCTTATTATTTGTATTATTGCTGCATGATGTTGATATGAATGTGGAGGGGGCTAG
>NW_025174742.1:0-1934 GCF_004010195.1 Chiloscyllium plagiosum | reverse complement strand
GCAATCCAACTCGCATAACAAGCCCATCCATTATATATTCAGGATGAAGAACTGTGTAGATCCGGCTAGTGTACAGCTGTATGCAACCCAGCAATGTCCAGAGTGAAACTCTGTGCAGCCCACACCAATGCTTGATCAATAATCCTGAGCTAAATGTCCAGCGTGGGGAGCTGTGCACTCCGCACTGGTTCATTCATATATAAACCCAGGCTGTTGCATTGTGCGGTAAGACTGTTAGATCACTGCCCAGTGTGGGGAAAAATGTAACCAATGCTGGAAGTGACAGAATGTGCAGTTCTCATCCATTTACGGCTCCATATCTGCACTGTACCTTGACAAGGGGTGCTGCGAATGTGAAAATCAATATGAGGAAGAGATATAAATGGAAACAGTTTAAATAGTTTAATAGTTCTGATTAAAGCGCATATCACTCTAACATTTAAAGTTTAAATAACTGAGATAATATCCAATGAGGTTTTGTGAACGGTGCAAAGAAGTAAGAGAGGGATCGTGATGTTATAATGGTTGCACTATAAGCCTCCAAATAATTAATGGGACTGGCGAGACTTGCAGGAGCAATAGGGTTGACATAATAGTCGATTTTAATTTTCCTAACATAGACTGCTACTTCCAGATGGTTAAGAACTTAGATGGAACATAATTTGTTAAGTGTGTTCAGGAAGGCTTCCACAAGCAATATAGAGCGGTTCCTATTGGGGAAGGGACAAACACGACCTACTGTTGGGAATTAAGGTCGGATAGGTGACGGAGGTAAAGTGGGCGAGCATTTTGGGAATAGTGACTAGAGTTGTATTAGTTTTAAAATAGTAATGGTAGGGACAAAATTGGTCCACAGAATCAAGTTCTAAATTGGGGCAAGGCGTATTTTGTTGGAATTAGACAGGGGATTGCAGGGGATGTTTGGAGTAGTTTGTTTCGAGGTAACATGATCCCGGGCAGGTGGGAGTGCATCAAAAGTGAGATAGCTCGAGGTCAAGGTCTATATGTTCCTGTGAGGATGCAGGGAAAGTGAAGCTGGAAGAGAGAACCCTGGATGACAAGAGATATTGAGGCTCTGACCAGTAAGAAAAGGAGGCGTGGCTCACGTCCAGGCAGCTGGGACCAAGGGAATCTCTGGAGGTACACAGGGGATACAGGAGTTTACTGAAAAAGGAACTCAGCAAGGCGAAAAGGGGATATGAGATAGCCTTGGCTGAGCAGATTCGGGTGAATCCAAATTCAGTATAGTAAAGAAAACGAATAAGCAGAGAGAGAATAGGACGTCTTAAAATCCAAAATAGGCACGCATGTGTAAAACCTCAAGAGATGGGTGAGGTCCTCAATTCCCCCTCTGTGTTTACCATAAAGAAAGATGAAGACCTGTGACCTTTGGGAGGTTAATTGTCATATCCTGGTACAGTCAATATCACAGTAGAGGTGCTGATGTACGTATTAGAATGCATAAAGTCAGATAAATCTCTTGGTCCTGACCAGATATATCCAAGAGCACTGAAAGAGGCGAGAGAAGACAGGTCAGGGGCCAACGTCCCGGAAGACTGGGCGATAACAAACGTGCTCTTATTCAAGAAGGGCTGCAAAGAAAAGCCTGGGAAAGATAGACCAGTAAGCTTCATATCTGGTTTCGGTAAGCCGCTTGAGAAGGTTCGGAGATATAAGATATGCATGCATTTGGAAAAACAAAGTTTGACTTGGAGCAGTCAGCATAGCTTTGTACGTGGCAGATCATGCCTTACAAATTTTGTTAGAGTTTTTGAGGAAGTGACCAGGAAGGTTGACAAGGGCAGGGTGGTGGACAGAGTCTATATGGATTTCAGTAAGGCCTTTGATAAGGTTCCACATGGTAGGCCGCTCTGGAAAGTTAGATCGCATGGACTCCAATTTAAATTGGCAAATTGTCGACGCAATTGGCTTGA
>NW_025174741.1:0-1934 GCF_004010195.1 Chiloscyllium plagiosum | reverse complement strand
TGGAATTTCCATAGCAAAGAACAGAAATCAGCATAAACCATTATAAAAGATGAAAGTGTTAATCTATGATTGTTTCATGTATTACATCTCCATGACACTGGACTCCTTTGGTTATAAATTCTGTGAGCATGATCTTAACCTCCACAACTACCTATTGGAGTGGCACTCCGAAAGCTAGTGCTTCCAAATAAACCTGTTGGACTATAACCTGGTGTTGTGTGATTTTTAACATTGTCCCTCTCCAAATCTTTCTTATAGAGCCATAGAGTCAAACAGCCCTTTGGATGCAACCAGTCGATATGGACCATAATTCCAAACTAAACTCGTTCCATCTGCATGCTTGGCCCAGATCCCTCCAAACATTTCTTATTCCTGTACTTGTCTTAATGTCTTTTAAATATTGTAAATGTACTATTGTCCACCACTTTCTCTAAAAGTTCACTCCACACACGTACCATTCTTTGTGTAAAAAACTGATCCTCGTGTCTTTTTTTAAACTTGCTGCTTGCGCCTTAAAAATATGCCCCCTCATCTTGAAATCCCCCACCCTATGGAAAAGACACCAGTCACTGACCTAATCTATACGCTCATGATTTTATAGACCTCTATAAGGTCACTTCTCAACCTCCAGTGAAAAAAGTCCCAACTTACCCAGCCTCACCTTTTAACTCGAACCCTCCATTCCCAGCGACATGCTGGTAAATCTCTTCTGAACCCTCTCCAGCTCAATAATATCCTTTCTGTAAAAGGAAGGCTAGAACTGGACACATTGCTTCAGAAGAGGCCTCACCAATATTTTGTACAACCTCAACATAATGTCCCAACTCCCATACTCACAGCTCTGAGCAATGAAGGCAAGCACTGTTCACATATTTCCAAACATATTTCCAAAACCCGCTTCCTCAGTGACTGCCTCTGGCTCAGCTTCACCCCACGTGGATTCCAATCGAAGTCTAATTCTTTGTACTTTGAATCAACCCAGGGTCACAGATATCTCCGTGACGTACAACGCTGCTGACCAAATTCTGAGATCCACACTCAGTGTAATTTGCTGCCATATGCACACTCTCTTCCTTCAGCCAGACTAATGCCATTTACATGTTCGCTGATGACACCACCATAGGCGGTCGAATCTCAAATGGTGATGAAACAGACTGTAGGCGGGAGGTGGAAGACCTGGAGAAATGGTGCACTGAGAACAACTTAGCTCTCAATGCCGGCAAAACCAAGATACTCATTATTGACTTTTGGCAGGATGTTACCCATTCTCCATACATATTAAGAGTGGAATGAGTGGGGAGTGTCAAGCTCCTGGGGGTGGTCATCCACAACAAGCTTTCTTGGTCTCTTCATGTGCACGCATTGGTTACAAAGACCCAACACTGTCTCTTCTTCCTCAGGCAGCTGAGGACATTTGGCATGACAGCGAGTACACTTGCCAACTTTTATAGGTGCGCCATCAAGAGCATTCTGTCTGGATGTATCACTACCTGGTATGGCAACTGTACCATTCAAGATCGAAGACAGTTACAGAGAGGGGTGAACTCAGCCCGGACAATCACAAAGGCCAACCTCCCATCTACAGAATCCATCTCCCAGGCCCACTGTCAAGGAAAGGCCGCCAGCATTTTCAAAGATCCATCCCACCCTGGCAATGTTTTTCTACAACCTCTACCATGAGGGAGAAGGGACAGAAGCCTGAACACATGCACCAGCCGGTTTCGAAACAGTTTCTACCCTACTGTTGTTAGAATACTGAATGGACTCATAAACTATTAACATTTACCCGTACCTGTGTTTTTGTTTTTGCTGCTGTTTACCTATTATTTACTTACCTATGCTACTTAACTCTGTGATCTGCCTGTATTGTCCGCAAGACAAAGCTTTTCACTGTTCTTCAGTACACGTGACATTCAATTCAATTCAATTCAATT
>NW_025174740.1:0-1933 GCF_004010195.1 Chiloscyllium plagiosum | reverse complement strand
GCATCCGAGGAGCTTCGAAATCGACGTTTCGGGGTAGATATGTGCTCACCAAAGGTGTTAAGAAATATGGAGCCAAGTCAGTTAGACTGAGTTAGGTATAAATCAGCAAAGGTGTTATTGAATGATGGAACAGGCTTGAGTGACTGTTCATCTACTCTTAATCCTAAAAAAGTACCTTCAAATGACGTCCTTGTTGGGATTAGAATAGTTAAGTGGTTGTTTTTGACTGGCTCAGCCTCAATGGGATGAAGGCCATTTTTCTGTGCTGTAGGCCTCTACAACTCCATGTTGAACAAATCAACATGTTACATTAAGTTTGTTGTGTACAGTAATGGTTTTGAACAATTGCTGTACACAACAAGCTTAATGTAACATGTTGATTTTTCACTTGCACATTGCCTGATGAAGGGCTTTTGCCCGAAACATTGATTTTCCTGCTCCTCGGATGTTGTCTGACCTGCTGTGCTTTTCCAGCACCACACTCGATTCTAATCTCCAGCATCTGCAGTCCTCACTTCTCCGAGTCTTGATGAGATCCTGTTGGAGATAGATGTCACATACCTGGCACTTGATAGTTATAATTATGGCTAACCAGTTATTGCTAATTGTTAATTCATGTTAACAGGCTCTTAGTATCAGCATAGAAAGGAAGCTTATTGACAGTGAACTATCCCAACCACAAGCCATTAGTGGTTGGTAACCAAAGCCCAAAACAACAATGTTCATTTCAGATTTGGTTTACATATGTACAAATACAATCTGCCCAGTTTGTCTATTAACCATGCAAAAGCTTAGAAAATCCCACAACACTTCACAGGTTGTTCTCTTGGATATTAGGGAAAAAAGCATGAATTTTTAGAGACAATGAAATGCCAGGTGAAATGGGTAGCCCGTAATTCAGTAAAAACTGCAGTAGGGGGCCCACTTGTGGTGCAGTGGTAGTGTCCCTAATCATGGTCTGAACAACCTGGGTTCAAGTCCCATCTGCTCCAAAGATATGCAATAACATCACAGAACAGATCAATTAATAGGCTGAACAAGCTCTTTTAAAAACAAGTTCCAGCAACACAAAGATGACTAAGTTAGGTGGATTGGCATTGCTTCATTGCCATCGTGTTCAGGGATGTACGGGCTGGTGAGTTAATCTCGGGAAATGTCGGGTTGCAGGGATGCAGTAGGGAGCTACGTTTGGGTAGGACGCTCTTCGGAGGGTCCACGTGGATTCAATGTGCCAAATGGCCTGCTTCAACACCATAGGGATTCTATCACCAAGGTGATTAGAACATAGACCATTACAGTGCAGTACAGGCCCTTCGGTTCTCGATGTAGCACTGCCCTGTGAAACCAACCTGAAGACCATCTAACCTACACAAATTCATTTTCGTCCATAAGGCTATCTAATGACCATTTAAATGTCCTTAAAGTTATCAAGTCTACTATGGTTGCAGGGAGTACGTTCCACACCCCTCCTACACACTGAGTAAAGAAACTACCTCTGACATTTGTCCTATATCTATCCACTCTCAATTTAAAGCTATGCCCCCTCTGCTAGCCATCACCAGCCAAAGAAAAAAGGTTCTCCCTGTCCACCCTATCTAACCCTCTGATTATCTTATATGTCTCAATTAAATCACCTCTCAACCTTCTTTTCTCCAACGAATACAGCCTCAAGTCCCTCAGCCTTTCCTTGTAAGACCCATCACTCCAAACCAGGCAACATCCTGACAAATCTCCTCTCTACCCTTTCAAAGCTTCTACATCCTTCTTATAATGTGGTGACAAGAACTGTACACAATACTCCAAGTGCGGCAGCACCAGAAGTTTTTTTATAGCTGCAGCATGACTTTGGGGCTCTGAAACTCAATCCCTCTACCAGTAAAAGCTAACACACTGAATGCATTTCAATTCTTCCGCCGCCTTCGCCTCCGCGCCT
>NW_025174739.1:0-1933 GCF_004010195.1 Chiloscyllium plagiosum | reverse complement strand
ATTGGCCATGCTAAATTGCTCGTAGTGTTAGGTTAAAGGGGTAAATGTAGGAGTATGGGTCTGGGTGGTATACGCTTCGGCGGGTCGGTGTGGACTTGTTGGGCCGAAGGGCCTGTATCCACACTATAAGTAATCTAATCTAATCTAATCTAATCATGCGGATGGGGTATTTACACACTGCTCACACCCTGGGGATGGCGTATTTACACACTGATCAAACCCTGGGGATGGGGTATTTACACACTGCTCAAACCCAGGGAGATGGGGTATTTACACACTGACCAAACCCTGCGGATGGGGTAATTACTAACTGCTCAAACACTGGGGGATGGGATATTTACAATCTGCTCAAACTCTGGGGGGTGGGGTATTTACACGCTGTTCATACCCTGGGGAATGGGGTATTTACACACTGCTCAAACTCTGGGGAATGGGGTATTTATGCACTGCTCAAACCCTGGGGGATGGGGTATTTACACACTGCCCAAACCCTGCGGATGGGGTGTTTACACACTGCTCAAACCCTGGGGATGGGTATTTACACACTGCTCAAACCCTGGGGATGGGTATTTACACACTGCTCAAACCCTGGGGAATGGGGTATTTACACACTGTTCAAACTCTGGGTCATGGGGTATTTACACATTGCTCAAACCCTGGGGAATGGGGTATTTACACACTGCCCAAACCCTGGGGAATGGGGTATTTACACACTGCCCAAACCCTGGGGGATGGGGTATTTACACACTGCCCAAACCCTGCGGATGGGGTGTTTACACACTGCTCAAACCCTGAGGCTGAGGTATTTACACTCTGCTCAAACCCTGGGGAATGGGGTATTTACACACTGCTCAAACCCTGAGGATGGGGTATTTACACGCTGCTCAAACCTTGAGGATGGGGGATTTACACGCTGCTCAAACCGTGAGGTTGGAGTATTTACACACTGCTCAAACCCTGGGAATGTGGTATTTACACACTGCTCAAACCCTGGGGGATGGGGTACTTACACACTGCTCAAATCACGGCGGAAGGGGTAATTACTAACTGTTCAAACCCTGGGGGGTTGGGTATTTACACACTGCTCAAAACCTGGGGAATGGGGTATTTACACACTGCTCAAACCCTGAGGGTGGGGTAATTACACTCTGCTCAAACCCTGGGGTTTGGGGTAATTACACTCTGTTCATACCCTGGGGAATGGGATATTTACACACTGCTCAAACCCAGAAGTTGGCGTAATTACACACTACTCAAACCTTGAGGATGGAGGATTTTCATGCTGCTCAATCCTTGAGCGTGGAGTATTTACACACTGCTTAAACCCTGAGGATGGGGTATTTACACACTGCTCAAACACTGGGGATGGGGTATCTACACACTGCTCAAACCCTGGGGAATGGGGTATTTACACACTGCTCAAACCCTGGGGAATGGGGTGTTTACACTCTGCTCAAACCCTGAGGATGGGTATTTACACACTGCTCAAACCCTGAGGATGGGGTATTTACACACTACCCAAACCCTGAGGATGGGGTACTTACACACTGCTCAAACCCTGAGGATGGGGTATTTACACACTGCTCAAACCCTGAGGATGGTGTACTTATACACTGCTCAAGGCCCGGGAAGTGGGGTATTTACACACTGCTCAAACCCTGAGGATGTGTTATTTACACACTGCTGAAACCCTGGGGAATTGGGTATTTACATACTGCTCAGGTTCAGATGTGATTTATCCCAGTCAGCTGTGGGAGGCAAGGAAGGAGATTGCAAGGAGGACTCAGACAAGGATGCCAGAGGATGGAGGGCAACCATTAAGGTTCGTACTATTCAAGAAGGGCAGAAAGGTGCAGACAAGTGAGTAAGAAGAGTATGGGAAAAATTCTGATTGATAGAATTGATCTCCACTTCGAGAGACAAGGATTAATTG
>NW_025174738.1:0-1933 GCF_004010195.1 Chiloscyllium plagiosum | reverse complement strand
TCTTTCATCTATTAACTTGGTCACTTCCTCGAATAACTCTATTAAGTTGGTAAGGCACGACCTCGCCTTCACCAAACCATGTTGCTTGTCACGGATAAGCTCATTATTTTCTAAATTTATATAGATCCTCTCTCTCAGTACCTTCTAGAGCAACTTTCCCACCACTGACGTCAGACTCAATGGTCTGTAGTTCCCCGGAATATCCCTACTACACTTCTTGTTCAGGGGGACAATATAAGCTACCCTCCAGTCCTCCGGCACCTCACTTGTTTTTAAGAATGTAACAAAGATATCTGTCACGGCCCCAGATATTTACTCTCTCGCCTTCCTCAGCAACCTGGGATAGATCCTGGGGATTTGTCCACCTTAATAACCTCTGGCCTACCCAACACATCTTCCTGTGTGTGTGTGTGTGTGCGAGCACACACCAGTGTTTTTAGAAAGGGAAATATCGATTCTTTATTTGCAATATCCAAACCGTTTGCCATTCATCTTTCCATCATAGTTTGAGTGACATTGCTCTGGATCATAAACGTGCTATTTCAGCTGTTTAAAGAAATTAGCCTGACTTGTTCCTAAAATTGACTCTGAATCAGTCTGAGACCGATATCATCGGCCATATCACCGACCTGGTTACATTTAACATTTGTTGTGAGCAGTGGAAGAGTGGGACTAGAAAAGGAAACAATGACCCAAAAAGCAGGGTAGCTATAGACCGGTGAGCCTAATGTCAGTGGTGGGTGAGTTGTTGGATGGGATTCTCAAGGACAGGATTTACATACAGTTGGGAAGGCAAGGACTTATCAGAGTTGTGAACGTGGCTTTCTGCATGGGAAATCATGTCTCGTTAATTTGATTGAGTTTTATGAAGAGTGACAAAGAAGACTTTTGAAGGCAGTTTGGTAGACATTGTCTACATGGGCCTCAGCAAAGTGTTGACAACATTCCGATTGGTAGACAGATTAGGAAGTTTCGGTCATGTGGGATATAGGGGATGCTAGTCACAATTGGCTCGAAGGAAGAGGGATATTTTTCAGACTGGAGGCTTGTGAGCAGCAGTGTGCGGCGAGAGCCAGTACTGAGTTCACTGTATTTCATCAGTTATTTCAAGGATTTGAATATGAATATTGGGGCCATAGTTAGTAAGTTCACAGATGCCATCAGAAAGGTGAAATAGTATATTATCTCAGAATACAATGAGATCACAATTAGATTGGACAAAGGGGCAAGGAGTGACAGAGGAAGTGTAATTTAGATAAATACGAGGTTTTGTATTTTGGAAAGGCAAATCAGGGCAGGAATTATACACTTAATGGTAAGGTCCTGGGGCGTGTTGTGAAACAAAGGGACGTCGGGCTGCAGGTACATTGTTCCTTGAAAGTGGAGTTGCAGGACGACAGTGTGGTGCAGAATACATGTGGCACATTTGCCTTAATTAGTAAGAGTTTTGAGTATAGGGGTTGGGGTGTTATGTTGCATCTGTATAGGATACTGGTGAGGCCAGTTAAGAATACTGCATACAACTCGGTTGGCTGCAGAAAAGATTTACACGGATGGTGCAGGACTGAAGGATTTGGGTTTTAGGGAGAGGCTGGTTAGGTTGAGATGTTTCCCCCGGAGTGTCAGATGCTGAGGGGTAACATTATAGAGCTTGATAAAATCATCAGGGGCATGGATATTCTGAACAGCCACGTGCTGTTTCCCAGGATAGGGGAGTCCAGAATAAAAGAGCATAGGTTGCCGGCGAGAGAGCGAATGATTTAGAAAGGACCTTAGGGTAAATGTTTCACACAGAGAGTGGTGTGTGTACGGAAAGTGCTGTCAGAGGAAGTGCTGAAGGCGGTTACAATCGCACATTTAAAAGTATCTTAAAGAGGAGGGTTATTGGCCAAATGCCGGTAAGTGGGACTGGATCAGATTTGATATCTGATCG
>NW_025174737.1:0-1933 GCF_004010195.1 Chiloscyllium plagiosum | reverse complement strand
CAACAGCCCTTCCTTCATCTAACAACTTGGTCACATCTTCGAAGAACTCTATTAAGTTGGTTAGGCATGATCTACCCCGCACAAAACCATGTTGCCTATCACTGATAAGCCCATTCTTTTCTGAATATAAATAGATCATATCCCTCAGTACCTTCTCCACCACCGATGTCAGGCTCACTGGTCTGTAGTTACCCGGAACATCCCTACTACCCTTCTTATACAGGGGGACAACATGAGCAAACTTCCAGTCCTCTGGCACATCACCTGTACTTAAGGATGCCACAAAGATATTTGTCAGGGCCCCAGCTATTTCCTCTCTCGCCTCCCTCAGTAACCTGGGATAGATCCCATCCAGTCCTGGGAATTTGTCCACCTTAATAACCTCTAACACACCCAACACATCTTCCCTACTGATGCCAACGTGATCCAGACTACTCAAACGTCTGTCTCGAATCTCAAGATTCATCATGTTCCTCTCCTCAGTGAACACTGATGCAAAGTAATCATTCAGAATCTCACCCATTCTCTCAGGTTCGGCACATAGCCTTCTTTCAATATCTTTCTGTGGACTGATCCTTTCCCTAGTTACCTGCTTGCTTCTTATATAAGGGTTTTTCTTAATTCTGCTTGCTAAAACTATTTCATGACCTCTTTTAGCCTGTTTGATTCCTCAATTAAGACTGGTCCTACTCTTCCGATATTCCTCCAGGGCCCGTTCTGTTCTTAGCAGCCTCGACCTTATGTACGCTTCCCTTTTCCTCTTGGCTAGTCGTACGATTTCTCCTGTCATCCACTGTTCACGAATCTTGCCTTTCCTATCCCTTGCCTTCAACGGGACATGCCCATCCTGCGCTATCCTTAACCTATCTTTGAAAGCCTCCCACATCTCAAATGCGGACTTCCCTTCAAATAGCTGTGTCAAATCCACATTTCCCAGCTCCTGCCTAATTTTGATATAATTGGCCTTGGCCCAATTTAGTACTCTTCCCTTAGGACCGCTCTCTTTTTTATCTACGAGGATTCTAAAACTTACAGAATTGTGATCACTGTTCCCAAAGAAATCCCCCACCGCAACTTCTACCACCTGTCCTGGCTCGTTCCCCAGTACCAGGTCCAATATGGTCCCTTCCCTCATCGGACTATTGACAAACACTACTAGAAAACTCTCCTGGACGCTTTGTACAAATTCTACCCTATCCAGACCTCTGACGCTAAGTGTATCCCAGTCAATGTTGGGAAAATTAAAATCTCCCATCACCACCACCCAGTTGCCTCTACATCTTTCCATAATCTGTTTACCTATTTGTTCTTCTACCTCACGCTCACTGTTGGGAGGTCTGTAATACAGCCCCAACAATGTAACTGCACCCTTCTTATTTCTCAGCTCCACCCATAATGCCTCAGTATCCAAGACCGCCATAGTACAGCCTTTAGCACAGCCGTAATATCATCCCTGATCAGCAAACCAACTCCACCCCCTCTTTTACTTCCCTCCCTGTCCTGTCTGAAGTGTCTATATGCTGGAATACTTAGTTGCCAATCATCATACCCTTCCTTCAACCAAGTCTCTGTGATTGCAATAATGTCATACTCCCAGGCACCAAACCAAGTCCTAAGTTCATCTGCCTTAAACACTACACTCCTTGCATTAAAGTAGATGCATTTCAGGCCACCAGTTCTTTTGCTCTCACCTGCTCTCTGCCTATTCTTCCCTTTATTAATGCTATCTTCATAATTCTTACAGTCTCTGCCTACTTGTTTTCTCTTCTGGTTCCCAGCCCCCTGCCACATTAGTTTGAAACCTCGCCAACAGCGGTAGCAAAAACTCCCCCAAGGACATTGGTTCCGGTCTGGTTCAGATGTAGACCATCCCTTTTGTAATAGTCCCACCTTCCCCAGAACCAGTCCCAAGGTCCAACAAATCTGAACCCCT
>NW_025174736.1:0-1933 GCF_004010195.1 Chiloscyllium plagiosum | reverse complement strand
GACTGATTCCATCAATGAATCTGATTCCATCAGAGAGTCTGATTTCATCTGGGAGTCTGATTCCAACAATGAGTCTGATTCCATCAGGGAGTCTGATTCCATCGGGGTCTGATTCCATCAATGAGTCTGATTCCATCAATGAGTCTGTTTCCATCAATGAGTCTGATTCCATTGGGGAGTCTGATTCCATCAGGGTGGCGGATTCCATCAATGCATCTGATGCCATCGGGGAGACTGATTCCGTTGGGGAGTCTGATTCCATCGGGGAGTCTGATTCCATCAATGAGTCTGTTTCCATCGGGGAGTCTGATTCCATCAGGAAGTATGATTTCATCGGGGAGTCAGATTCCATCAATGAGTCTGATTCCATCAGGGAGCCTGATTCCATCGGGGAGTCTGATTCCATCAGGAAGTCTGGTTCCATCGGGGAGTCTGATCCCATCAATGAGTCAGATTCCACAAATGAGTCTGATTCCATCGGGGAGACTGATTCCATCAATGAGTCTGATTCCATCAGGGAGTCTGATTCCATCAATGAGTCTGATTCCATCGGGGTGTCTGATTCCATCAATGAGCCTGATTCCATCGGGGAGACTTATTCCATCAGGGAGACTGATTCCATCGGGGTGGCTGATTCCATCAGGGAGTCTGATTCCATCAATGAGTCTGATTCCATCGGAGAGTCTGATTCCATCAATGAGTCTGAATCCATCAGCGAGTCTGATTTCATTAATGAGTCTGACTCCATCGATGAGTCTGATTCCATCAGGGAGTCTGATTCCATCGGGGAGTCTGATTTCATCATGGAGTCTGATTCCACCAATGAGTCGGATTCCATCAGGGAGTATGATTCCATCGGGGAGTCTGATTCCATCGGGAGGTCTGATTCCATCAGGGAGTCTGATTCCATCAATGAGTCTGATTCCATCAGGGAGTCTGATTCCATCAATGAGTCTGTTTCCATTATGGTGTCTGATTCCATCGGGGAGTCTGATTCCATCAATGATTCTGATTCCAGCAGGGAGTCTGATTCCATCAATGAGTCTGATTCCATTGGGGTGTCTGATTTCATCAGGGAGTCTGATTCCATCAATGAGTCTGATTCCATCAGGGGGTCTGATTCCATCAATGAGTCTGATTCCATCAGGGAGTCTGATTCCATCACTGAGTCTGATTCCATTGGGGAGTCTGATTCCATCAAGTAGTCTGATTCCATCAATGCGTCTGATTCCATCGGGGAGACTGATTCCATTGGGGAGTCTGATTCCATCGGGGAGTCCGATTCCATCAATGAGTCTGATTCCATCAGGGAGTCTGATTCCATCAATGAGTCTGATTCCATCAATGAGTCTGATTCCATCAGGGAGTCTGCTTCCATCGGGGAGTCTGATTCCATCAGGGAGACTGATTCCATATATGAATCTGATTCCATCAGGGAGTCTGATTTCATCTGGGAGTCTGATTCCATCAATGAGTCTAATTCCATCAGGGAGCCTGATTCCATCGGGGTCTGATTCCATCAATAACTCTGATTCCATCAATGAGTCTGTTTCCATCAATGAGTCTGATTCCAACGGGGAGTCTGATTCCATCAGGGAGTCTGATTCCATCAATGAGTCTGATTCCATCGGGGAGTCTGATTCCATCAATGAGTCTGTTTCCATCAGGGAGTCTGATTCCATCGGGGAGACTGATTCCATCGGGGAGTCTGATTCCATCAATGAGTCTGATTCCATCAGGGAGACTGATTTCATCGGGGAGTCTGATTCCATCAATGAGTCTGATTCCATCAGGAAGTCTGATTCCATCGGGGAGTCTGATTCCATCAATGAGTCTGATTCCATAAATGAGTCTGATTCCATCGGGGAGACTGATTACATCAATGAGTCAAATTCCATCGGGGAGTCTGATTCCATCAATGAGTCTGATTCCA
>NW_025174735.1:0-1933 GCF_004010195.1 Chiloscyllium plagiosum | reverse complement strand
TCAGTCAGTGACAGTGATTGACCCACAGACAGTAAAAGGGATTGACCCTCAGTCAGTGACAGTGATTGAATCTCAGTCAGTGTCAGGGATTGAACCTTAGTCTGTGACAGTGATTGAATCTCAGTTATTGAATGGCATTAAATCTCAGTCAGTGCCAGGAATTGAACCTCAGTCAGTGACAGATATTGAATCTCAGTCACTGACAGGGATTGAAACTCAGTCTGTGACAGGGATTGAACCTCAGTCAGTGACAGGGATTGAATCTCAGTGAGTGACAGATATTGAATCTCAGTCTGTTACAGGGATTAAATCTCTGTCAGTGACAGGGACAGTGACAGTGTCAGTGACAGTGAGATTGAATCGCAGTTAGTGAAAGGGATTGAATCTCAGTCAGTGACAGGGATTGAATCTCAGTTAGTGACAGTGATTGAATCATATTCAGTGACAGAGATTGAATCTCAGTCAGTGTCACAGATGGATCCTCAGTCAGTGACAGGGATTGAATCTCAGTCAATGACAGGGATTGATCCTCAGATAGTGACAGGGATTGAATCTTAGTCAGTGAAAGTGATTAAGTTTCAGTCAGTGATAGGGATTGACCCTCAGTCAGTGTAACCTCAGTCAGTGACAGTGATTGAATCTCAGTCAGTGACAGGGATTGAATCTCAGACAGTGAAAGGGATTGAGCCTCAGCCAGTGACAGGGATTGAACCTCAGTCAGTGACAGGGATTGAATCTCAGACAGTGAAAGGGATTGACCCTCAGTCAGTGTCAGGGATTGAACCTCAGTCAGTGACAGTGATTGAATCTCAGTCAGTGACAGGGATTGAATCTCAGTCAGTGAAAGGGATTGAGCCTCAGCCAGTGACAGGGATTGAACCTCAGTCAGTGACAGGGATTGAATCTCAATCAGTGACAGGGATTGACGCTCAGAAAGTTTTAGGGATGGATTCTCAATCAGTTTCCAGCATAGAATCGCAATCAGTGACAGTGATGGAATCTCAGTCAGTAACAGGGATTGAATCTCAGTCAGTGACCAGTATTGACCCTCAGTCAGTGACAGGGTTGAATCTAAGTCTGTGACAGGGATTGAACCTCTGACATTGACAGGGATTGAATCTCAATCAGTGTCAGTCAGTGACAGTGATTGACCCACAGACAGTGAAAGGGATTGACCCTCAGTCAGTGACAGTGATTGAATCTCAATCAGTGGCAGGTATTGGCGCTCTGAACGTGACAGGGATTGAATCTTAGTCAGTGACAGTGACTGAGTTTCAGTCAGTGATAGGGATTGATCCTCAGTCAGTGACAGATATTTAATCTCATTCTGTGATAGGAATTGAACCTCAGACATTGACAGGGATTGAATCTCAGTCAGTGACTGGGATTGACTCTCAGACATTTACAGGAATTGAATATCAGTTTGTGACAGGGATTGAAACTCAGTCAGTGACAGGGTTTGAACCGTAGTCAGTGACAGGGATTGAATCTCAGTCAGTGACAGGGATTGAACCCTAGTCAGTGACAGGGATAGAACCTCAGTGAGTGACAGATATTGAATCTCAGTCTGTTACAGGGATTGAATCTCTGTCACTGACAGGGACAGTGACAGTGTCAGTGACAGTGAGATTGAATCGCAGTTAGTGAAAGGGATTGAATCTCAGTCAGTGACTGGGATTGACCCTCAGACATTTACAGGGACTGAATATCAGTCTGTGACAGGGATTGAAACTCAGTCAGTGACAGGGATTGAACCGAAGTCAGTGACAGGGATTGCATCTCAGTCTGTTAGAGGGATTGAATCTGTGTCAGTAACAGGCATTGAATCTCAGTCAGTGACAGGGATTGAACCTCAGTCAGTGACAGGGATTGACCCTCAGACAGTGACAGGGATTGAACCTCAGTCAGTGACAGAGATGGAATCTCAGTAAGT
>NW_025174734.1:0-1933 GCF_004010195.1 Chiloscyllium plagiosum | reverse complement strand
AGAGGGAGCTTTACTCTGTATCTAACCCCGTGCAGTCCCTGTCCCTGTCCCTGGGAGAGTTTGATGTTGCGTTTCTCTCTTTGCAGAACGAGTGAGCTTTCCCCTCGAACAAACACAAAACGTCACAATGAGACGGATCAGGAGTAAGTTCAGAGATTCCGCGTCCCTGGGTCGGAGCCGTCCCGGGAATACGGTTCCCGTCTCCGCGTCCCTGGGTCGGAGCCGTCCCGGGAATACGGTTCCCGTCTCCGCGTCCCTGGGTCGGAGCCGTCCCGGGAATACGGTTCCCTTCTCCGCGTCCCTGTGTCGGAGCCGCCCCGGGAATATGGTTCCCGTCTCCGCGTCCCTGGGTCGGAGCCGTCCCGGGAATACGGTTCCCTTCTCCGCGTCCCTGTGTCGGAGCCGTCCCGGGAATACGGTTCCCTTCTCCGCGTCCCTGGGTCAGAGCCGACCCGGGAATACGGTTCACTTCTCCGCGTCCCTGGGTCAGAGCCGACCCGGGAATACGGTTCCGGGAATACAGTTCCCGTCTCCGCGTCCCTGGGTCAGAGCCGCCCCGGGAATGTGGTTCCGGGAATACGGTTCCCGTCTCCGCGTCCCTGGGTCAGACCCGCCCCGGGAATGTGGTTCCGGGAATACGGTTCCCGTCTCCGCGTCCCTGGGTCAGAGCCGCCCCGGGAATACGGTTCCGGGAATACAGTTCCCGTCTCCGCGTCCCTGGGTCAGAGCCACCCCGGGAATACGGTTCCGGGAATACAGTTCCCGTCTCCGCGTCCCTGGGTCGGAGCCGCCCTGGGAATGTGGTTCCGGGAATACAGTTCCCATCTCCGCGTCCATGGGTCGGAGCCGACCCGGGAATACGGTTCCTGTCTCCGCGTCGCTGGGTCAGAGCCGTCCCGGGAATACGGTTCCCGTCTCCGCGTCCCTGGGTCAGAGCCGACCCGGGAATACGGTTCCCGTCTCCGCGTCCCTGAGTCAGAGCCGCCCCGGGAATACGGTTCCCGTCTCCGCGTCCCTGGGTCAGAGCCGCCCCGGGAATATGGTTCCGGGAATACGGTCCCCGTCTCCGCGTCACTGGGTCGGAGCCGACCCGGGAATACGGTTCCCTTCTCCGCGTCCCTGGGTCAGAGCCGCCCCGGGAATACGGTTCCGGGAATACGGTTCCTGTCTCCGCGTCCCTGGGTCAGAGCCGTCCCGAAAATACGGTTCCCGTCTCCGCGTCCCTGGGTCGGAGCCGCCCCGGGAATACGGTTCCCGTCTCTGCGTCCCTGGGTCGGAGCCGCCCCGGGAATACGGTTCCCGTCTCCGCGTCCCTGGGTCGGAGCCGCCCCGGGAATGTGGTTCCGGGAATACGGTTCCCTTCTCCGCGTCCCTGGGTCAGAGCCGCCCTGGGAATACGGTTCCGGGAATACGGTTCCCGTCTCCGCGCCCCTAGGTCAGAGCCGCTTCAGGAATGTGGTTCCAGGAATACGGTTCCCGTCTCCGCGCCCCTGGGTCAGTGCGCCCCGGGAATGTGGTTCCGGGAATACGGTTCCCGTCTCCGCGCCCCTGGGTCAGAGCCATCCCGGGAATATGGTTCCGGGAATACGGTCCCCGTCTCCGCGTCCCTGGGTCAGAGCCGCCCCGGGAATGTGGTTCCGGGAATACGGTTCCCGTCTCCGCGCCCCTGGGTCAGAGCCATCCCGGGAATATGGTTCCGGGAATACGGTCCCCGTCTCCGCGTCCCTGGGTCAGAGCCGCCCCGGGAATGTGGTTCCGGGAATACGGTTCCCGTCTCCGCGCCCCTGGGTCAGAGCCATCCCGGGAATATGGTTCCGGGAATACGGTCCCCGTTTCCGCGCCCCTGGGTCTGAGCCGCCCCGGGAATACGGTTCCGGGAATACGGTTCCCGTCTCCGCGTCCCTGGGTCGGAGCCATCCCGGGAATACGGTTC
>NW_025174733.1:0-1933 GCF_004010195.1 Chiloscyllium plagiosum | reverse complement strand
AATAAATAAACAGCTGCAAAAACAAAAACACAGATCCAGGTGAATGTTAAGAGTTTGAGAGTCCATTCAGTATTCTAACGACAGTGTGGTAGGAACTGTTTCAAAACCGGCTGGTGCATGTGTTCGGGTTTCTGTACTATCCACCCCGATGGTAGAGGTTGAAGAAAAACATTGCCAGGCTGTGATGGGTCTTTAAGAATGCTGGCGGCCTTTCCTTGATAGTGGGCCTGATAGATGGATTATATAGATGGGAGGTTGACCTTTGTGATTGTCCGGGCTAAGTTCACCACTCTGTAATTGTTTCTGATTTTGAATGGTACAGTTGAAAGCTTTGACCTCCAAGAGGTTTTTGTGTTAAAGCTGCTCATTTCTTTCAGCCTCCTGCACTAAGTTTCCTCAT
Source organism: Chiloscyllium plagiosum (assembly GCF_004010195.1). Lineage (NCBI taxonomy): Eukaryota > Metazoa > Chordata > Chondrichthyes > Orectolobiformes > Hemiscylliidae > Chiloscyllium > Chiloscyllium plagiosum. The sequence continues at coordinate 1,533 of NW_025174733.1, read as the reverse complement.
GTATCAGATAGAGCAGTGAATGACTAGCTAATATCATTTGAAATTGTAAATTTTTCAGGAGTGCGGTTACTGCGTCATTTCATCGGCATTGTAATGTTCACAGACAGCACCGGGAGGTATGGGCTGTCTCCACTAGAAATGATGTGGAGGAGCCAGTGTTGGACTGGGGTAGACAAAGTTAAAGACACAACACCAGTTATAGTCCAATAGGTTTATTTGGAAGCACTAGCTTTCAGAGCGCTGATCTTCATCGGGTAGCTGTAGAACAGGATCATAAGACACAATTTATAGCAAAAGATCACAGTGTCATGCAACTGATGGGATATATTGAACAAACCTAGAATGATAGTAAGTCTTTCATCTTTTAGAACGGGTTGCAAGTTTCAGTTCATTCATATGTCAACCCCAGAACTACTTTTAAGTCCCCATTCTCAAATGTTTTATAAAAATAGATGACCTCTCAGCTCATATAATGCATGAAAGATGTGAGGTTCAAGTCTGTCTGTATCCCACTCTTGCTTGAATCAGACTGGTTCTATTTCCAAAGTAGGAATTTATAAAATATTACATGGATTAACTGCCTGCAGATTGTGCACTTTTTGAGCAAAATTGAATGTATCTGCAAATGCAAATTCACTATTATCTGTGTGTGAGTGTGTGTGTGTTGGCCCCGAATGCTTGGTAAAGTGTGAGTGTGATTGGAGTATAAGTCTGTAAGAGGGTGAGTATTTTGTTTGGGGTGGGTGGTGCATATGTGTGTGTGTCTGAGAGACAGCATGTTTATGACAGAGTTGTGGATAAAAGCGAGGGGTTGCATTTTGCTAAAACAAGGGCAGGACTTGTACAGGTAATGGTAGGGCACTGGGTCGTGTTGTAGAACAGAGAGACATGGTGGCTTTCAGGTACATTGTTCTTGAAAGGTGCATTGCTGGGACACAGGATGGTTAAGAAGGCATTTAGCAGCATTGCCTTCAATGTTCACACCGTTGAGATAGGAGTTGGGACATCATGTTGAGGATATCCAGGACGTTGGTGAAGCCACTTTGAGTACTGAGTACAGTTCTGGTCGCCCTGTAATAGGAAGAATACTATTGGAGGGGGTTTGGAAAACATTTTCCAGGATGTTGCCAGGACTGGAGGGATTGAATTATAAGGAGAGACTGGGACTTTTTTCAGTGGAGTGCAGGAGGTTGAGGGGTGACCTTATTGAGACTTACAAAGTCATGAGTGGTGTCGGTAAGACAAATAACAAAAATAGCGACAAGCATGTACGGTTACTTCAAGCTACAGGAGAACAAAATTGTGGCTCTACTCTTTTTTTCCCGATTGGCATTTGACCACTTAAAATCTGTCAGTAACAGCAGCATCTCCAGAGCATACTGCACATGCTCCTCGGTGTCAGCAAGGTCTGTGCGGGTTAGCTGGTGTCAGCAAGGTCTGTGCGGGTTAGCCGATGTCAGCAAAAACTGCATGCTCGTCGCTGTCCCCGGAAACGGCTCATGACCTTTATTGACCAATGGAGAGCATTGGCGG
>NW_025174732.1:0-1933 GCF_004010195.1 Chiloscyllium plagiosum | reverse complement strand
CCCTATTCACATAACCTTAGATTTAACACACCCAGTTATGTATGTCTTACAATATTAATTGATTCCTCACTGTGTTACTTCAACACCCGTTGAGAAGAAATTAAAATGAGAACAACAGTAACCTGTGTGACTGCGATTTGACACAATGTTGCTGCAGCCAAACGATTCAGCTGCAAGCAAAATAGCCCACTCCTTTCCTGTGCCAGTAATGAGACTGCATTGCATAGTGGTAAGTTTTAATGAGTTGAATTAGACTCAGCTTCATTTCTCAGGACGAAATTTACTGGGATATAAAGAGATGATGAGATAGACGGGTGTTGGGGTGTGGAATCTAGTTAAAAAAGGATGTGGCCAGAGTTCCCTTGATACAAAATCGTTAGAGATGACGGAAACGAGGTTTATTGGGAGATAAAGCCACGAGAAAAGAAAAGAAGGGATTTAATTGGATGGTGGAATAGACGAAGAATCACGCGACACAAATCAGGAATGACTGATTTGTGTCCTATTGGAACTTTTCCAGTTTATGTGAGGTTGGAAAGGATAAATAGGAGGGAAATTCCCTCGTTCAGGTGAATGTATAACTAAAGGTTAAAGCTTCAATATCAGTGAGGAACGACAAAGAAGTTTACAGCAGGTACTTTTATTCTGAGAGTTTTTGAAATCGGAGATGATTTTTCAGCAGAAGAAAACATGTTATGAGATGAATCCAGCATATTTGAAAAGCCACGTGCAGACACACAAGGAGCGACTATAACAGGGACAGGGATTCTGAGCTGCCTGAATGGGGAGGCAAAATGGACGCACTCACAAATTGTTCAGCGTTCATCGGAAAGAAATTGCTAAATACCTGCAACTGAGCATGTTAAGTGTAAGAAGATCTAATGGTGTTGAAAGGTGTAGCAGCTGGTTCTCCGTGAACTACTAAAGATTGTTAATGTGCTGAGCTGTTTGTTTTAGCTTTGCATTAAGTGGAAGCCGGTTAGCTCAGTCCGCTGGATAACTGGTTTATGGTATAGAGTGAGACCAACAACGTGGGATTAAATGTCGCACTGTCTCAGTTTGTTATAAGGATCATCATCTCCTCCGCTCACGTGATCTGTAATACAATGTTGACTATAGTGAGTAGGAACGGACCTGTCGATGTCAAGCATCATTATCATTGCCATCTGTTGCCTTGAACATTTGGTCACAATGACCAGGAACGGAACTGATTCCTTTTAATACTCACTCATCTCCGTCCGAAAAATCCAGCGACAAGACTCATCCTTATTCCTTTTTGAACCCTTTGTTCCACACAGCATCAAAACTATTTGTCATGACTTTACCATATTCGGTGACAACATTCAATCTACCCAAAGAAATAGATCTAATTCATTTCGAACGGTTAATTGAGCTGTGTGAGTTTGCAGCAAACAGGATTATATGAAACGAGTTTAAGAGCCTTTTCAAGAATGTAATCCAGTGCAGTTTTAGAGATTTGAAAAAGGTCATCAAGCTAAAATATCATCTCTGTTTCTCGATCCACAGATGGATAATTACTTGGGGAATATGTGCAGTTTTACGGTTAACAATTGATACCTTTCCCAAATCAGAACCTGGAGTTTTAGAATAGATGCTGCTTTATTCGACATTATTCTTCAACTATCCTTCAGTCTGATGCACCAATAATTCCTGATTAACGTCAGTAAAAGCAGCCTTAGATAACGATTGGAATTACAACAGCGTTTTTACATGCTGTTAAGTACCAGGCGCTGATCAGTTGCTCCACTGGAGCCGCTGGCAGCAAGCCTAATCGTATTAACGTGCCCTAATCGTACCTCTGGGACCTTCTACCCGCCTGTTCTACTTTTACTGTGGTTCTGAAATTAAAGCTAAGGCAGAGGAGGACGAACTGATATGAACCTGTGACTTTTCGAGCATCAGGTTCAGGAGA
>NW_025174731.1:0-1933 GCF_004010195.1 Chiloscyllium plagiosum | reverse complement strand
TTGCGCAAAATAGACTTGATTGAAAACTGGATTGCCGTGGGTCGCTGCGTTGTTTATAGACAATGTTATATTATCGCTGTCACAGGGCTTCTCATTCGGTCGGCTTCAATTTGGCACAGAATTCGATTCAACGACACTTCACTAACCTCCTTCTTCAAGTTCCTACAGATAACGTGAAACATACTGCACTCATCATCAACCTTCATCATGGCTACATCCAAGGACATATTGCACAGTTTTCATGAATACTGAAGATAGAAGAATGTTATGCAAGAGTAAACTGAATTTCAGTTTAAGTTGTAAAGTGATAAGAACCAGAGAAAGATACTGAATTTCCCAAATTCATGTTTAGTACCGTGGTCAGAACTCTAGCCAGGCAAAGGGGAAATCTGTCCCTGAATTCCCAATATCCACACGGCCGTTTGCTCTATGTGTAAAGTTGGAAACCTGTGTGAAGGAGCATGCAGTCTGACAGAACCCTCCACTGGAATCCTGGAAGAACCCTCCACTGTCTGATCTAAAGCTACAACAGGAGTTGTGTATTCCAGCTGTGAGAGCAATGGGATAAAGGGGAGGACCTTAGTATTCCGTGGTGAAGATTCACAGTATCCTCATCATGTTATCGTTTAAAACCCTCTATCAGAAACAGCACAGACAGAGAGGAATAGATGGGGGCCATTTCGCTCGCCAGTGCTACCCCGCTATTTGAAGTCATCATGGCTAACCGAACCGTCAATGTCTTTTCCCAGCCCATCCACATCAACCTGTCGCCCAAAGGGAAAGAGACATTGAATAAACCGAAAAACTCTGGAACTGTGGGAAGGAAATGCGTTTAGAGACAGTGGGCTTCTGCAGTGGGTTTTGTGAATGAGAGGCCGATTCTGGGCTGATCAAGTTTCAAGTGATATGATTCCCTCAAAACTCACCAACCAGAAAATGAGGAATCTTCTCTGGTCAGTAGCAGGGCGGAGAACTCCAGACGATGGGAACTGATGATGAATCAGCAGAACGACCATTCATTCAGCTGAAATCCAAACTAAACTCCAATTCAGGTGTGACTCAAAATCACAAACTTTGAATTGCAATCTTAACAATGCAATATAAGTCCAACACGTCTTTCATTTTGCCACAGAGCTGTACTAGCCTCCATTGTACTGCACCCAAAGTTACGGTGTTCAACTCTAGTGCTTTCAAAGCACAGCAGGTCAGGCAGCATCCCAGCAGCAGGACAATTGATGTGTTGGGCATAAGCCCTTCATCAGGAATGAGACGTTTGAGTCGGGGTTGAGGGAGGGGACTGGGAGTGGTGGTCAGGCAGCTGGGAAAGTGATAGGTGTATGAAGTTGAGGGAGATGGTGGTAGTTCAGAGGGAGATTGTTGGCCGGGTCCAGAGGGCAGTGCCTTGTTGGAGTCTTTGCACTGGGGTACTGTGGGGGGAGGTGAAATGAGGAAGCTTTTAAAATACACATTTGTCCCGTGTGGTTGCAGGGTCCTAAGGTGGAATATGGGACGTTCGTCCTCCAGGCATCGGCTGGTAATGCAATGGCGGTGGCTTGTACCAGAAGCAGCGATTCTCTTCACCACAGATGCTGTCTAACGTGCTGTGCTTTTCCAGCACTACACTCTCGACTCTGAGCTCCAAACCCTGCAGCCCTCACTTTTGCTTATCTTCACAGGGGGAGTGTTCGAGCTCAGGAACCATCTTGGTAAATCTCCTCTGACCACGCTCCGGTGCAAACATACGCTTCCTGAAGGGTGGCGATCAGAACAGAATAAAGTTATCCAAAGAAAATCAGAAATAACCGAACAAAACCAGCAGGTCTAGTGCATCTGGGGAGAGATGTTTCGAGCCAAACGATCCGCCTTTGGAACGAATGGTATGTGTAGTTGGGGCAGGAATGTGAAAGAAGGTGGACATGGGCTAAAATGATTG
>NW_025174730.1:0-1933 GCF_004010195.1 Chiloscyllium plagiosum | reverse complement strand
TACAAAATACCATACAAGGAAATCCATGAACTCGGCCGCACAGTTCTCTGTGGCAAGAAATGCTGGGATGAGATAAGGAAGATTTTTTCAGCCAAAACGAATCGGCACTAACTGGACAGCCATTTAAAATCAACGCTGTCAGGCCAGGATGGAAGACCAGAAAGGATAATCAGTTTTCTTATTTCCTGAAGATTTACAAAGCTGAGACTGGGTTTTGGTGTTTGTTCCCTTTCCACTCCCAGAAGCCGCAGTGGTTGGGGCGGTGAGTTGGGGAAAGTGAAATGTGCCCGTGAGCAGCGTGTGGGGCTCTTTCAGCTTCCCCTCCTCTGACAGCGCTGTGACGTGACTTTGATGTTCTCAGGGCCACTTACTGACGCGAGACAGTGAAAAGAGTCTCCTTCCTGCAGATCAGGAATTCAAACCGTATGCCGGCTTCAGGACAATGAGAAAGATTAATTGGGGTGTGTGAAGAAGCTGTGAGTTGCATTTCAAACATGTAGGTGGAGTCAGATGCGTCATCCATTGCGCCCCTGGCACTGTGCGTATCTAAAGCCACCATGCTGCAGAGCTCTGACGTGAACACGGACATGCGCAGCAATGGGAATATTCACAAGGTGAACAGCCAAAGATAATCACCGTCACTGATTCCCTTCCATTGTCTCAACTTTGTGAAGCAGTATCTTTCATTGGGAAATAAAACACCTTTGTTCTTAGGTACCTGCTTCATTTTGATCACGACTTCATGCCCCTCACTGTTCTAGTCTCATTTCCAAACACTTGGCTCATATCCTCAAAAGCAGCTCTGGGATATCTGCTTGTTCCACCCTGACAGGCAGTGGGTTGCAGATTCCCGATCAGTCCCAATGTGAATGAAATATTTAAACCCCTCCACTGATTTGCATCTTTAAAAATCCGTGGAACAATCTCCCTTTCTTTCTGACGACAGTTCTCAACTGTAGTCGGCATGGTTCACACCTGCGTGGGGAACCCGCAATGGATTTCATGTCCATCGCATTCACCACTCTGCCCAGCAATACAGAACTACACTGACAGCTTCATTTCGCAGGTCTCTCTGCCTGTGGAGCTGAGAAAGAGTAAATCATTGCAGAGTTTGTTTAAATCCAATCACTTCACAGTTTTCGAAAGGGTTAAATCTGCAAATGGCGATTCTGGGTGTTTCATCCCGAAAGATGAAATGGACGTTCAGTTAAAAAGAAATACAGAAATTGCAGGAGCAACTTAGCAGGTCAGGCAGCATTGTAGAAAGAGAGTCAGAGACAACATTTCAGAACTTTTTTTTTCCTCATCCAGGAACATCCAAAACTACTGAGATGCTCCAGCAGTTTCGCTTTCTGTCTAGGACTGTTAGCATCCGCATTCCTTTACGTTAGAAATTCAATCAATTCAGAAACCCCTTTGTGCTTCCTCAGTGGAAAAGATTTCCGTTTGGGAAACATTTTCCTGACACCATTAAAAACGCGCATCTTTGCAGCCAAGAAAACAGTAGGAGCGTGAACAGCAAACGCCCCGTCTCCGGGTGGTCTCGAACCACCAACCTTCCGGTTAACAGCCGAACGCGCTGACCAATTGCGCCACAGAGACAGGTCCGCCCATCGTCCGCACAGTCTCGTTGAGGAAGCTACTATTCAATTAATAATTTAACCTTCCCGCTCAGAATTACCATTGTCTTCTATCAGTTCAAACACGCCGAATACTGCAGAAAGCCAACGGGTCGAGCTGCATCCGTGGAAAGGTAAACAGAGCCGACGTTTTGAGTGTGCTACCGTTTTTGTTCAGAACTCAGTGTTTTGCCTCTTCCCGAAGTTGGTCCAGGTCTGTATCTCAATCGGCAAACACATGGCAAGTGCAGTGCCGCAATGTGTAGTTATAGCCTTGGCTATTTAAAAAAAAGCAGTGCATTGTTTAAATGGTG
>NW_025174729.1:0-1933 GCF_004010195.1 Chiloscyllium plagiosum | reverse complement strand
GTTAAGGAGAATCCAAAGGGTTTTTACAAATATATTAAGGATAAAAAGGTAACTGGGGAGAGAATACAGCCCCTCAAAGTTCCTGAAGAAGGGCTTATGCCCAAAATGTCGATTCTCCTGTTCCTTGGATGCTGCCTGACCTGCTGCGCTTTTCCAGCAACACATTTTCAGCTCTGATCTCCAGCATCTGCAGTCCTCACTTTCTCCACTCAAAGTTCAGCAAGGCGGCCTTTGTGTAGAGTCGCAGAAAATGGGGGAGATACTAAATGAGTATTTTGCAACAGCATTTACTGTGGAAAAGGATATGGAAGATACAGACTATAGGGAATTGAATGGTGACACCTTGACAAATGTCCATATTACAAAGGAGGAAGTGCTGGATGTCTTGTAACGCATAAAGGTGGATAAATCCCCAAGACCTGATCAGGTGAACCCTAGAACTCTGTGGGAAGCTAAAGAAGTGATTGCTGGGCCTCTTGCTGAGATATTTGTATCATCGATAGTCACAGGTGAGGTGCCGGAAGACTGGAGGTTGGCTAACGTGGTGCCACTGTTTAAGAAAGGTGGTAACGACAAGCCAGGGAACTATAGACCAGTGAGCCTGACGTTGGTGGTGGGCAAGTTGTTGGAGGGAATCCTGAGAGACAGGATGCACATGTATTTGGAAAGACAAGGACTGATTAGGGATAGTCAACATGGCTTTGTGCGTGGGAAATCATGTCTCTCAAACTTGATTGAGTTTTTTGAAGAGGTAACAAAGAGGACAGATGTGGGCAGAGCAGTAGATGTGATCTATATGGACTTCAATAAGGTGTTCAACAAAGTTCCCAATGGGAGACTGATTAGCAAGGTTAGATCTCATGGAATACAGGCAGAACTAGCCATTTGGATAAAGAACTGGCTCAAAGGTAGAAGACAGAGGGTTGTGGTGGAGGGTTGTTTTTCAGACTGGAGGCCTGTGACCAGTGGAGTGCCACAAGGATCGCTGCTGGGTCCTCTACTTTTTGTCAGTTACATAAATGATTTGGATGCGAGCATAAGAGGTACAGTTAGTAAGTTTGCAGATGACACCAAAATTGGAGGTGTAGTGGACAGCGAAGAGGGATTCCTCAGATTACAACGGGATCTGGACCAGATGGGCCAATGGGCTGAGAAGTGGCAGATGGAGTTTATTTCAGATAAATACGATGTGCTGCATTTTGGGGAAGCAAATCTTAGCAGGACTTATACACTTAATGGTAAGGTCTTAGGGAATGTTGCTGTACAAAGAGACCTTGGAGTGCAGGTTCATAGCTTCTTGAAAGTGGAGTCGCAGGTAGATAGGATATTGATGAAGGCGTTTGGTCTGCTTTGTTTTATTGGTCAGAGTATTGAGTACAGGAGTTGGGAGGTCATGTTGCGGCTGTACAGGACATTGGTTAGGCCACTTGGAATATTGCATGCAATTCTGGTCTCCTTCCTATCGGAAAGATGTTGTGAAACATGAAAGGGTTCAGAAAAGATTTACAAGGATGTTGCCAGGGTTGTAGGATTTGAGCTATAGGGAGAGACTGAAAGGCTGGGGCTGTTTTGCCTGGAGTGTCGGAGGCTGAGGGATGACCTGATAGAGGTTTACAAAATCATGAGGGGCATGGATAGGAGAAATAGACAAAGTCTTTTCCCTGGGGTCGGGGAGTCCAGAACTAGTGGGGCATAGGTTTAGGGTGAGAGGGGAAAAATATAAAAGAGACTAAGGGGCAACCTTTTCACGCAGAAGTTGGTATGTGTATGGAATGAGCTGCCAGAAGAAGTGGTGAAGGCTGGTACAATTGCGACATTTAAGAGGAATTTGCATGGATATATGAATCGGAAGGGTTTGGAGGGATATGGGCCAGGTGCTGGCTAGATTGGGATGGGATATCTGGTCGGCATGGACGGATTTGACCGAAGGGTC
>NW_025174728.1:0-1933 GCF_004010195.1 Chiloscyllium plagiosum | reverse complement strand
TGCTTCTTCTCCCCAAATTAATTAACACTCATTGATCTGGATTCAATTCCATTCAGCATTTTACTTTCCCACCTGACGAATGCATCACTGCAGTCTTTGGCATTCTTCACCAAAGTCAACTACACGACCAATTGTTGTATCATCAGCAAACTTGCAAATTATGGCTTCTACAACTAAGTCTAAATCATTGGTCTACATCAGAAAGCAGTGGCACTCCACTGGAAACAGGCATCCAAACAGGGTTCATTGCTGGTTGGGATAGAAAGCTTCAATAACAGCAGAATCGAACTCCTGCTGTCATTTGTAAATTTCCTGGTGACTCTGTCAGTTGGTCTCCTGAGTGATCACTTCTCACATATGATAGTGGTGAGTGACCTGTGCGCATTCTGACTGAGCAAGTGAGTTTACACCTCAGCGGGTAATTGAATCCCTTCCTGCAGTCACCCCATGATCCTGACTTCTTGGCGCTGCGAGTATCCTTGTGTCTATTTAGTTTGGATATCAGTTGAATTCGAGTCCACACCGACACGATTCCCATTTTCCCCGTTGTTCATGTATTTTTATTATTCCTTATTCTCCCATGGAAGGTGGCTATCATTGGGCTGAAGACCATTTGTTGTTCATTCTTAATTTACCTTGAACTGAGTCAGAGGGAATTCATGGGGGAACCACATTGTCGTGGGTCCGGAGTCACATGTTGACAGAACTCGTTACGGTCGGCAGATTCCCCTTTCGAAGGGACATGAACGAGCTGCCACGTTCCAGTCTCCAAAGATTACTTGCCCAATAGACCGCCGCTGCATGAATAACTCCCTGCTGCATTTCTCCATTCAAAGAATGACATTGTCAATTAAGATTATCCCAGATGGAGAGAGAATAGGACGCGTTTCAATGTTGGAATGGAAGCAATGTACGCTGGAGTGGAGTGTTTACTGGAGCGAGAGACTGATGTGGAGACGATGTAATCAAAAGCAGTTCTTACTGTCAAAGCAACAAAATATCGCTTTGTTAACGAAAATCTCTTAGAATGCCTTCAATACGTCGAACTCTCACTTAAGGCTCCAGCACGCTTCCTCTGAGACAATTCTCAGTGCGGGTTAATGCTGCTGCTCAATCTTAATAATGTAATAAATTGATACCAATATTCCTTCCACCCCGCTTTTGAAAAGAAGCACTCACAGCCTCAGCATTTCACGCGCTTGGATATACAGACAAAATCTTTTCCCTGGGGTCGGAGATTCCAGAACTAGAGGGCATTAGTTTAGGTTGAAAATGGAAAGATATAAAAGAGACCGAAGGGGCTACGTTTTCATACAGAAAGTGGTGCATGTATGGAATGATCTGCCAGAGGAAGTGGTGGAGGCTAGTACAATTGTAACATTTCAAAGGCATTTGGATGGGTATATGAATAGGAAGGGTTTGGAGGGATATGGGCCGGGTGCTGGCAGGTGGGACTAGATTGGGTTGGGATATCTGGTCGGCATGGACGGGTTGGACTGAAGAGTCTGTTTCCATGCTGTACATCTCTATGACTCTATGACCGGGCCTTTACCAATCATGTCACTGCTGCCACAGAATAGCTTCACGTGCTCATGTCCACCGCCACTTCCAGTCCCTATACGCATCCATCCCCTATCTCGAAGGGCTCAAAGCCCTCCGCTTCTTCCTTTCCCGCCGAACCAACCAGTACCCTTCCACTGACACCCTCCTTCGACTGACCGAACTGGTCCTCACTCTGAACAACTTCTCTTTCCAAACCTCCCACTTCCTCCAAACCAAAGGAGTACCCATGGGCACCCGCATGGGCCCCAGCTATGCCTGCCTCTTCGTTGGATATGCGGAACAGTCCATCTTTCGCAGCTTCACTGGCATCACCACCCACCTTTTCCTCCGCTACATTGATGGCTGTATCGATGCTGCCTCGTGCTCCCAC
>NW_025174727.1:0-1933 GCF_004010195.1 Chiloscyllium plagiosum | reverse complement strand
TCCCATCTCTATTTTAAAACTGATAGAATTATGGTGACTTGCCATAAAGTGTTCCCCCACAGATACCTCAACCATCGCCTCCCCACTGCCTTATGTCCCAAGGGTAGGGTGACGTTTAGCTCCTTCTCTGTGATGGAGTGCATTGGTCAAGCAGCTGCAGCGTTGTAACTGGGATTGGGGTCAGCAGAGTCTTCGACTCATTGGTTTGAATCTAAAAATAATTTGTCTCGGTGCTATTTTCATTGATTGTGACGGAGGGATTGTCTGCACAAGGCTGAGCTAGTTTCCTGGTGCTATCTTATCGGACTCACCTCATTCGCTACCCACCCAACCCCATGGTATCCCTCTCCTTCAATACCAGCCCGATTCTCCCACCCATCAAGGTTGGAGGTACTCACCATCATCCGCATGCCCCTTGGTATTCCGTGATCCTTGACACTGGTGCCATCTTTAAAAGGCCAATAGCACATGGTTGAGCTTTCTCAGGTTAGAGCTGCCCTGCACAATTTACCCTGAGCATGGCAGATAAGGGGCAATTATACCACGGTTTGACGAGAGGGGCACGGGGGTCTGCTGGATAGTCTAGTACAGAGGGGGACCACCACCCAGCACGCACCACCTTCCCCCCTCTCTCTCACTCTCTCTCCCCTCTACTATAGCTCCTTAAATATTAGAACCACATGGATACATCACTGTTGACTGACTCCCTCTGGACACATGACCATTTTCCACGCCGCCCCCACCTACACTGTCTCCTATTCCAGGAGAAACAGCACGGAATAGGACTGAAAGAGCAAAGCCGGGTGGTGGAGTGCCCGATATCCATCTTCACACCACACCCTCACGCCCAATTTACCTGTGTGTCTGCATTTGACTCTGTGAGTATCTATACATAGGTGCAGGTCTGACAGTGTCTGCGGTGTTTAAAATGACACAATCTCTCCCTCAGCTAGCCTCCCCCTCCTACTTCAGTGACAGCGGCAGAGGGTGATAACCATCGAAGATTCAGTCTGGGTGGGAGAGAGGGCAGCAGCTCACATCACCATCCAAACTGACAGCACCTTCAACACATACACCTCCCCCCACCTCCACCCCAACATATACAAACAATCCTGGTAGCTAGAGGGTTGCAAATATGCTTGGGCCTGTTAGAATGGAAATGCTCACCCCTGAGTGAACAATTTTGTCAGGAGATGAGGTGAATTTATTTCTCATTCTGTGACTTGCAATGCTTAAAATTTACGCGAGAAATTATTGAAAAGTCCCGAAAAAGGCCTAGGGGTGTTGGTAATGACGCAGAAACAACATTGCTTAGTATTAGACAAAACTGTTCTGTGCTTCCAAAGATATTATTTGAAAAATCAAATGGCCGTGCAATTTGAGAGGTTCACAGCAAAGGAATTTTATCTTCTCAGAGAGTTAAAAACTGTGTCACTGATGCAGTTGTGTGGGCAGGCCAGCAGAGGGAGGTATTATAAGAATCTAATCATAAAACTCAGTGGTTTGCTCTGGTGCCTCACGGTGCCAGGCACCCAGGCTCGATTCCACCCTCGGGCGACTGTCTGTGTGGAGTTTCACATTCTTGCCGTGTTTGCCTGGGTTTCCACCGGGTGCTCTGGTTTCCACCCACAGTCCAACGCTGTGGATATTAGGTGAATTGACCATGCTAAATTGTCCATAGTGCCCAGGGATGTGTTAGTTAGGGGTGTTAATCAGGGGTAAACATAGGATAGTAGGGAATTGGGTCTGGATGGGTTACTCTTCGACGGGTCTGTGTGGATGCGCTGGGCCAAAGGGTCTGTTTCCACACTGTAGCGATTCTGTGAACTCTATGAACAACATGGACAGACAGAGAAAGAGGGGGAGGGAGGCTTTGATTCCAATTTCAATCTATTTACTTCAAAAACAACATTGCATAGCGATGCATACAGAC
>NW_025174726.1:0-1933 GCF_004010195.1 Chiloscyllium plagiosum | reverse complement strand
TTTCATAAGAACCAACTTTGTTAACCAGATGCCTATGTACAACATTGTTAAACGCCTTAACAAGTTCATATCGATAATGTAAGCCTTTCTGCCACAATTAATCTTCTCAGTCACTTCTTAAAAAAAAAATCAGACAAGTAAATGACACACAATATCACTTGAACAAAGCCATGTTGAAGATCCGTGTTCAGTCGTTGCCTTTCAAAATGCGTGGAGATCCAGTGCCTCATAATCCCCTCCAAAAATTTACCCACCACTGGCGTCAGGCTCAATGGCTTTTCCCTATCACCCTTGTTAAATCCTTTAAGTACTGGCATCACGTTAGGCAATCTCCACTCTTATGGCACCTCACCTGCAGCTATCGATGATACAAATATCTCCACAAGGGGCCCAGCAATCACTTCTCCAGCTTCCCTCAATCCTCTAGCATACATCCATTAATGTGCTGGACATTTATCCACAGTTGAACATTTTAATACCTCCAGCATCTCCTCTGTAATACAGACATTTAAAAGGTATCAGTATTTCTTTCCCAAAATCTCTTGCTTGCATATCCTGCACAGTAAATATTGATATGAAACATTCGCTCAGTACCACCCCCATCTCCTTCAGTTCTGCACATCTGCGGCCTTTCTAATCTTTAAGGGACCCTATTTTCTCCCTAGTTACTCTTTTATCCTTAGTATATTTGCAGAATTGCTTTGGATTCTCCTTAACCATATTTGTCAAAGCTAACACATGCCCCCTTTTTGCACACCCAATTTCCCTCTTAAGTATACTCCCGTTGCCTTCAGATTTTTCCAGTGATTCACTTTAAATCAGGAATTAAGAAGCTAATGATGACCATTTCGATTGTCAGAAAAATCCATCTGGTTCACTAACATCCTTGAAGGAATCAATCTGCCATCCTTACCTGGTCTCGACTGCATGTGACTCCAGACCCACAGCAATGTGGTTGACTCTTAACTGCCCTCTGGGCAATTAGGGATGGATAATAGATGCTGGCCTAGCCAGCGACATCCTCACCCTGCGAATGAATTAAGAAAAAAAACTTTGGTTCCTGCTGTCAATACCTGACACATGCTTCCCTGTTATCCGTGACCAGAACCTCAATTTCTCCAGTCCTCCAGCATTCCTTCCACCTACCAGCCTGACCCTCACCCTGACAGGTACATATTACCTCTGTGCTCTTGACATCTCATTTTTGACGGTTACCCACCTCTCAACTGGCCCCTTACCTGCGAATATATGTCCCAATCGACTTTGGAAAGTTCTTGATTAATATCATCAATTTTTTAAACAATATAGAACTTTAAGCTTTAGACGTGATTCGTCCTTTTCTATCACTATTTTGAAATTATGATGACTTGCAATAAAGTGCTCCCCCTCAATCACCCCTTCCCACTGCCTTATTTCCCAACGGTAAGGTGAGGTTTAGCTCCTTCTCTGTGATGGATACCATTGGACAAGCAGCTGCACCTTTGTAATTGGGATTGGGGTCAGAAGAGTCTTCAACTCATTGGGCTGAATCTAACAATAATTTGCCATTTTCATTGCGTATGACAGAGGGTTATCTGTACGAGGCTGAGATAGTTCCCTCGTGCTATCTTATCAAACTCACCTCATTAACCACCCACCCCACCACATGGTGTCCCTCTCATTCAATGCCAGCCGATTCCCCATCATGGCTGGAGGTATTCACCATCGCCCGTGTGCCCCTGGATATTCCATGATCCCTGGCTTTAGTGCCATCTTTAAAAGGCCAATGGGCACACGATTGAGCTTTCTCACTATGGAGCTGCCCTGCACAGTTTACGCTGAGCATGGCAGATAAGAGCCAATTACACCATGGTTTGTCGACAGGGGGACGAGGTCCTGATGGAGGGGGACTAGTGTCTTTCCAGAGGGGGCCACACCACCAGACCCCCCGAGC
>NW_025174725.1:0-1933 GCF_004010195.1 Chiloscyllium plagiosum | reverse complement strand
TCTGTTTCTTTAGAATCTCACTTTTGAGATCCTCTCACTGATTTGTCATTATTTTATCTTCAAATACCTGCATCCAGTCCAACTTCGTCAGATTATCTCTCAGATTAGAACATAGAAACGTACAGCACAGAACAGGCCCTTTGGCCCAAGATGTTGTGCCGAGGATTAACCCTAATTTCAAATTTAAAAACTAACCTACACACCCCTCAATTCACTGTTGTCCAAGTACAAGTCCAGCAGTCACTTCAATGTCTGTAATGAATCTGCTTCCATCACCACCGCTGGCAATGCATTCCATGCGCTCACAACTCTCTGCGTAAAGAACCTAATTCTGACGTCTCCTCTATACCTTCCTCCTAACACCTTAAAACTATGACCCCTCGTGGCAGACTCATGAGATTTTTTCCCCCTGACATCAACGTTTTAATCTTGTTGTCTTTGTCTTGTTCCATATTTATGCTCAATGTAAATGTATTAATGTCAGCAGCTCAAAAATAGTCCCTCTCTCTTAGTTCATCCAGAAGACCAGCTTCATTTCAGAAGATCAATTCCTGAATTGCTTTTCCTCTCACTGAGCTCTCATGTGCTAAAGAGGTCAGTTAAATATGGTACAATAATCTTTTTGCTCTCAGTGTCTTTCACACTGTTCATATTGAGAGATATTTGAGAGATGAAATCACCAAATACTCTCGTACTTCAAAATATTCAAAAATGTCTGACATACTACTCTTCTGTTTTCCTCAGAGGATTTGGTCATCACCTGTAAACTGCTAGCAGTGTGGCTGCCACCTTTTTAAAACGATCTCAGCTGAACCCTTATGGCGTCTTTTGTAAATTCATTGAGTATATCAATGAAGGCCCTGTTAACCAGAGTGGAGGAGGAGAAACAGTTGAGGATTAAGGGATGCATAGAGTCATTGAGATGTCCAGTATGGAAACAGACCCTTAATTCCATTTGTCCATGTTGACCAGGTATCCTGAACACATCTAGTCCCATTTGCTAGCATTTGTCTAATATCTCTCTAAATTCTTCCTATTCATGGACCCATCCAGATGCCTTTTACGTGTATTTACACGAACACCGCTCCCCAACCACCTCCCCACCCCGACTTTCTCTGGTAACACATTCCATACACACAACAACCTGTGCGAAAAAGTTGCTCTTTAGGTCCCTTTTAAATCTTTTCCCTCTCGAATATGCCTTCCAGTTTTCGATTCCCTACCCTGGGGAAAGGATCTTGGCTAATCACCATATCCATGCCTCTCATGATTTTATAAACCTCGATAAGGTCACCCCCCTAGTCTCCAAGCTCCAGGCAAAATAGCCCCACTTGCAAGTAACTATGAATCATTCTTTTGCTAATTATCTTAGCTGTGTTCTCTATTAATGGTCTCCCTGTCAGTCTAAAGACAGACAGTAATTGCTTCCAGCACGAGGGAGAAGCTCATATTAGATGCACGCTGGTGGAAGGTGACATCGAGTCATAGGGTGGTACAACATGGTACAACTTGTCCATGCTGACCAGATGTCATAAATTAATGTAGTCCATTTGCCAGCATTAGCACCAAATCCCTCTCAACCCTTCCTAATCATATACACATTCAGATGGCATTTAAATGTTTTAATTGTACCAGCCTCCACCACCTCCTCTGGCAGCTCATTCCATACACACATCAACCTCTGCACGAAAAAGTTGCCCCTTAGGTCCCTTTTAAATGTTTCCCCTCAAACCATAAATCTATACACTCCAGTTCTGGACTCCCCCACTCCAGGGCAAATACCTTGTCTATTTACCCTATCCATGCCCCTCAGGATTTTATAAACCTCGATAAGGTCACTCCTCAGCCTCTGATGGTCCAGGGAAAACAGCCCCAGCCTATTCAGCCTCTCCCTTTCACTCTAACCCGCTAACCCTGGCAATATCCTTCTAAA
>NW_025174724.1:0-1933 GCF_004010195.1 Chiloscyllium plagiosum | reverse complement strand
TGGTAAAGGGCCTGAATCTCAACCCTCAATTTAACCTATTAAACTAACGTCTGAAAATCAAATTGCGTGTGTCAGTTACTATGGAGACATTAATTGAAGGCGACCGGAATAGCGTTCAGTAACACAACAGAAAGTTCTCACTTGATTGTTGGTATTATTACCGTCACGTTTCCCGTTTAATGTTTGTCTGTGCTCTATATTTCCGTTTTAATGAATTGCTTGAGAAGAAAGGAACATGCTCATGAACTGTATCTGGTAAGCATTGAGAAGAATTGCAAACACGGCGCTCGCTGCTGGACACGATGAAATTATTTCACTATTCTCATAATGGACTAAATAGGAACTCAGGTTAACTGAGGGATCATCTGCAATGTACATTTAAGCGGAAATGGTTTGTTACGAAATTGATGGTGAACTTCGAGCCAGTACAATTCTGAAAACGATGTAAGTTGCAGGCAGATTAACTGGATTTTGAAAACACAGATTCTGCTATCAGATATTGCCACTTTTCACATGCACGATCAACAAGAAAAAACAACAATGTTACCGACGGTATACATAATTTACGCTCAGTTCTAATCGTATGGGTGAATTCTTGTACATGCTGCAGGCTCTCCCCACCTCCCTTTCCCATTCATACAAAACTGCTCATAAAATAACAGTGCTAACTCGTTTTTTTATGACTCTCATAAAGATATAGAGCACTGCCATCTGCATTTGCATATTTCTTTGCTTTAAGAAATGGTCTGCTTAAATTAGTACAACAATATAACATTTAAAATCCAAAAAGTAATTACAAGATACAATTTCGAAAGAGTGAACCAACTGAGATATCATTTGATCAAAATCCAGTGAACGAAGTTATATGGGGCACAATACTGGTTTTGTCCAGATTAAGTCCAGTTCAATGTCTTTGTGCGTCTCAGAAAAGCAGTGGTACTCGCTGGAATGCAAGGTTGTGCTTTGGCTAAGTTTGGCAGAACGGGTCGTCTGATTTATCAACTTTGGCTGAAAAGAAACAATTTGTTGGTAATGCCTATGTGTCTGCTGTATTTATTTCACAGCAGCATAACCTTACCAATCAGCAACAATCAAAGAACTGGGGATGTGGAGATATGAAAGAAGGCAGAATGTGTGGAGGAACTCTGCATATCTGGCAAATTCTGTGGGACGAAAGCAAACTCAACATTTCAAATCCATTAATCCTTTATTAGAAAATCGAGATGGATACCGCTGGGAACAGAAAATGTCAGGAACATCATTGGATTTAATAGTGAATTTTTAACACTTCTGAAAATTATGCATTTCGCTACATAAGGTTTGTTTCAGCAGAGCGTCTTTGTTTCCCAGAACTTACATCTTAACCCAAGCACATCAATTCAATGTCCACCTGGACAGTATGAAGCACTGCATGGCGTGAAGAAGAAGGTTGCTTGATTGGACACGTTAATCACCTTTAGCAAACATTTGACAGTCTTTAGCTTTAAAAGATCTTTGCCTAAATGTACTTCGACGGAGTGGAAATTCTCCAAATATTCCAATTATAATAAGCACATGCTAACCTTAAAAAATATACCACACTCAGTAATCCCTTTAATGTATGATACTCAATTTACCAGTGAAGGAATCTGCAGCTGCGACGATTAGGAGCGTCGTTCGCCCAGCATGCTTTTGTATGAAAATAAACTGGCTCCTCTTACAGTTGTTATTTTTCGAGTAGGCATCGAAAAAAGTTGAGAAAAATTCTGATTATTTGCTCGTTAGCTCGACCTTGATAGAAACTGGATATGAGATGCAATAAACTTGATCTGACCTGAAATTAACCAAATTATTTCACGTTTGTTTATTCTTTCAACTAATGAATGGGATGCTCGTACAAAGTCAATTTTTTCTCCGTCTTAGAGATTGGACAGACTAGACATCATATTGTCTC
>NW_025174723.1:0-1933 GCF_004010195.1 Chiloscyllium plagiosum | reverse complement strand
CACGGCTTCTTTGTTACACCTCGGCGTTCAGTTGCATCTCTGCTTGTTTCCTTCAGCTGGAGTTATGATGAATCTGCCGCTTCAGGGATACCTCACGTTTGCGGTCTCGGTTATCCTGGATCTCCTGCTTATTCTCACTGAGCCAGTCCTGGGGTTTCCTGGTGGAGGGGCCGAGGGTCTCCACTTAGCTACTGACTGGGGAGGGGTTTAAGGTGCACCAGATGCTATTGGTACTCTGTGAATCAGGTATCTTGGTCATCATCAGGTCGGCTGTGAGACACTGCCTGAGAAACACTTCTTTCAGCGGGATAGCGATAGTTCCAGTATTTTGTCTCCTCCATTGTGTCTAGATTCAGGGCAGATGCACTGACTGCTGTGATGTACTGCTTATGGCCCAGGGAATGTCAGAGGGTCATGAGAATCTCATTTACCCCACAGGGTAATTAGGTGGGACGTCTGACTATTTTGTTTGTTGTGGTGAATCTCATCTCATGGAGACGATGTTCTGTGTTAGATTTTTTCTGAATGTCAGAATGTGTGCAAATACATTCATCTCTTACTATTATAGACTGACAAGATGGCGTATCTCATAAAATTGTAACTTTTTTTCCTGTTTCCCCCTGTTCTTCCAGAGTAAACTTTACCCACGGAGGCGAAGTCTTTTTAAAGATCAGGCACATCTAAATATCCAGCTCCTGCCGAGTATGTGCACTCTCCTGCAGGTCTTCGACTTTTCTTGGATTTCCTTTACTATTCCCACTAATCCCACTGGCTTAGCCTGTTTTACCACATCTTTTCCCCGACTGTCTTTCTTCAATGACCAGCACTGTGACTTTACGTGTCCCAGCTTGTGGCAGTGAAAACATTTTTCCCAGTGCCTGTCTTAAACCACGAACAATGTGACTTCATGCGTCCCACTCCATTACAGTGGAGACACCGGAGGCGTTTCACATTCTTTTCAACCTCTTGGGCATCTTTTTTCACCTGTGGTAAACTAATACCAGTGTGCTGTAATCTTTGATTTGTAGTGAAGAATCGCCCCATTCTCCCAATTTCGATCCCTCACAGGAAGCTATGAAATGAATGTCAATTTATGTACTAATGCATGTTCATCTGCTATCTCAGCGGCACTTCTCACTTCTTCAAATTTCTGTTCATCCACATCTGTTATTATCATCTCTGGATTTTTCAAATTCCTCCAGCTGACTAATCTCTTTCGCAGCCTCATGTGTCTTGTCTATTTTGAAGGCCGACACCCATCTGTCAAAATTGTTATGTTTAATTCTTTCAAACTCGCAAAACTCTGAACTTGTTCCTTCTTTGTGTTTCAGAACTGCTGCCTGTATGCTTCTGGTACCAATTCATGGGCGCACAAAATAGCCTGTTTGATGTTTGCATAATCTTTTGACCCCCTCATCTTATAGTGCTACAAGCACCTCATCAGCTCTGCCTACCACCTGAGACTGACCTAGCATTACCTAGAAGTTCTCCGGCCACTCTATCTGCTCAGCTAATAATTCAACTGGAATTTTAAAAGATGCTTTGACATCTTTCTCATCAAAATGTGGCAATGTTTTAATATTTTTTCATACATCCCTACCTTATCCCTTCATCTCCATTCTGTTAAGTTGACTTTTGTGACTACTTCACAACTTATGAATTTCTCTCTCTTTTCTCTCTGTCTTCCTCTGCTAAGTATCTTCTCTCCCTTTCTTCCTCCTCGAAATCACGCTGCCTCACGTACAACTACATTTTAGCCATGTCCAAAGATTCTAAAAGTGTTTTCAGCACATTCAAATGTCGAGTTATTTCAATATCAACCTCATCTTTTTTCAGAGACATAGGCAATTCGGATGACTGAGACAACACTACTATTATAGGACAAGCGAAACAGAGAACCGCCAGGGAATTCCTAGAGGCATGGCACTCATCC
>NW_025174722.1:0-1933 GCF_004010195.1 Chiloscyllium plagiosum | reverse complement strand
AGCTGTGGTGTATCATAGTGTATAACTGTACCATTTTGTAAACATGGGATATGCTTGCAAAAATCAATCACCAGATTTGTGCTTCACACATACTCCTTTTTTATTCACTTTGTCCATTCACAATCATTGAATTTGCAGCTCTGTCCATGATGATTTGATAACCCAAATAAGTAGGAAAGAAATTGCTTTATTCCTGCCTGTTCTTCCACTATGACCCAAAATCAGAGTGCTCGAAATAAAAGATTTCATGCAAAATATCAACAAGATCAAAGTCTGGACACAGCCATTAAAGTGGATAAGCTGCACAATTTTAGAGTGCAACAAGTATTAGATTCTAACTCAGTCCTATCTTTCGAATTCATGTTAAGAATTTCAGTAATATGAGAAGGAATGTATTTATTATCTGTAATACCTCTGTCTCTGTGTACAATTAATCACCTTAAGAAAAGCAATAAAATGTAATTGGCTCTATCATATCTTTCTTTAAATAGGAAGCATTAAAACACTGTTTGTTCTTCACTAATAACATAGTAGGCTTTCGCATTTCAGATATGACCTTTGGACTGATCAAGTGTGGAACTCAATGGCCTCTTAACCTCTCAAAGGTTGTCCAATGTCTCGACTTGCCGAGGTTTTGCATGATCTAGGTTGTTATGTACTAACTTGGTTTAGAATCAATATTTAAAACTCTGATGGTGTTTCACGTGGGGAGAAACATCACCATTTGCTTAGAACAAAAGACAAATGAGCTATTATTTTGCTCAAAGAGTTATTACTTGGTGTGATAATAATTTTTGTCACCTAGAATGATACAATAGCTTCCTGAGTTCTTGAGTTGCCTAGGGAATATTGTGGGGTGAGTCCTGGATGATTGCATAGGTAAGAGTCAGTGGACTTCAAAAGAAATTGTTGAGGCCAGATTTTAACGCAAGACAAAGTGTGCCAACCCACTACCACCTCCTTTATTATCATCCTGGAATTACCCCCAATGTGGGTTGGGCAGAAGCAGTGAACGTCAAGATTTGGGGTCTCTGTCATTTCCCTGACAAAGCAGCAAGGTAAAATTGATGCTCCCCACCCTTTACGTTTACACAAATTTCATGACCAATCTCTCAAGGACGAATCATGATGGAAATCAAACTCTGGCTTTGCTAATGATGCTCACTTCCCATAAGCAAAATAAAACTCCTTCCTCAGCCTGCAAATAGGTGTTCTCCCCATCCAATCTCAGCCAAGGGATCAGTCATCCTCCTGTTCACATTTATATCGCAATAATGTGGCTTCATTGCAAATTGATTAAAGATGAGCCATGTCATGATTTGGACAAGGCTGGGTGTGTCAGCGATGCTGCCTGACCTGCTGTGCTTTTCCAGCACCACTCTAATCTAGACCCCAGTGTAGGCAGAAATGTTGTTCCAACAACATCTCCATCCAGCAGCAGTTCCACCATTAAGACAATAGAACAAGACCTTATTCTGTAATATTCCATTGTATAAATGTTAACTTAGATGATTCTGGAAATAGTACAAAGACAGCAATTTTTAATTCTAAAGTCAGAATCCCTGCAGTGTGGAAGCAGGCCATTTAGCCCACTGAGTCTACACCAACCATCTGAAAAGCATTCTACTCAGACTACATCCCCCCCAAACCTAGCCTCATAACCCTGCAACTCCCATGACCAATCCACCTAACCTACATATCTTTGAACAAGGGAGGAAACCGGAGCACCCGGATGAAATCAACGCAGACACAGGGAGAATGTGCAAACTCCACACAGAAAGCCACTCAAGGGTGGAATTGAACCCAGATCCCGATCAGTGGGAGGCAGCAGTACTAACCATTGAGCCAACATTACATAACCAAATTGGCATCACTCCAAGATAGTTTGTTGTGCCACAAGAGCGGGCATTGGAGAGGTATATGGAGGATAGTG
>NW_025174721.1:0-1933 GCF_004010195.1 Chiloscyllium plagiosum | reverse complement strand
GAGAATTGACATTTCAGGCATAAGCCCTTCTTCTTAGCCTGCTTGACACACCCTTCTCATTCCTGAAGAAGGGCTTATGCCCGAAACATCAATTCTCCTGCTCCTTGGATGCTGCCTGACCTGCTGTGCTTTTCCAGCAATACATTATTCAGCTAAAAATTCAAATATCCAAATTTGCTGAAGGCAAAATTGGGCAGCATTGTAGACAATATTGATGACAGCCTAAAATTATAACAACTATGTGTGGGATATAGGTGAATTAATGTTATTTCTGCAATTATAAGTTCTGATACAGAGTAAATGAACTCACATCAGTGTGTAATTGTTTCAGCCAAAAGCTGAGTCAACAAGAATGGACACTATATAGAGGAAATATATAATCAGTTAAAATGGTATGTCAGCATGAAACGTGATTACAAAACAATGGTAATGTATGGGTGAATAGATAAGAAGTTGTAAGAGAATGCAATCACTTGTATAACAGTAGGTAAGAACATCTGTTTCCCACTTGTACGGAGACACAGGAACAAACCCTAATTAAAGAGGTCATGAAGGTCAGAGTGGCCTCCGGAGAGGCCTGGATGGAAGGAGTAAATACTGATAAAGAAAGAATATGCCTAGCGATGACCTACAGTGGGATGACGTCAAACAACCTTATGGGCCAGAGATAGGCATTTGTCATGGACAAGGCCGGAAAAACAGAAGTTGTGGGATCAGTCTTAGGGAAATGAGGGACGTAAGCAGCGGGGCAAACAATGAAATAAGAAAATAATATGTAGGGACTCAAATTATATAAATTTCAAGAGTTTGATGAATTTGATGTGTATTTGTCCTCTGCCTTGTCTGACATTAGACATTGCACCCACTTGCAAGTGTACAAATAAAGGACACTACTGATTCAGATTTTTGTCTCGGACTGCAATTGTTTAGTGAGTGAGCTTTGTTTCTCACAATTGGGGGTTGTCCGGGATTTTCTTCCATCACCGGGGGGAGTGGCTGGCCTTGGACACTGGGAAGACGCATCCCGTTCCCCATTGAGGAGCGGTCTCGTGTCCCGGTTTGGTCTGCTCCCTTGGGCGACTGGTGCGAATCCCACAAGAGAGACATCTGAATCAGACAGTGATAGGAACTCGGTAGCAGATACGGCGAAAAAGGGGCCAGGCAACTCTGTGCACAGACCAAGGTAAGAAATCTGACTTTTAAGTATTGCCTTGGTGGCCGGGAAAAGAGGTATTTACTCGCTGAGTGACTAGCGAGGGCCCCGGGAAATGGAGGGTAGGCAGAGTAGCTGTCACGGAGTAAAGGAAGAAAGAGTCCCTGGTAATATTCCTCCTGCAAGTCCGTTGGGAGGATGTTGCGAGATTGGACAAGTAATACTTGTACAAGGGCAAAAGATAAAAAGAAAATGATTAAATATTGTTGTTTAGTATGGACCAAAGAACCAATCCTTCGTCCGTCTGTCTTCTGGCCAAAGTATGGTTCGGACGAGGATTGGGTCTGTCAGTATTTAGGTTTGTATGTGTATGGAAAACAATCTTTTAGTCAAGAGGGGGCGGACTATGCGTCCTGTTGGAAGGGCAGTTTGGGAATGATGTTAGTAAAGACAAAGGATTCCCCCACTGCCCCACCTAGTCCCTGGGATCCTCTTGGCTGTTTGCACCCCCCGTACCATAAAATCAGATTAGGTGAACATGAGGGAGGAGGAGAGACAGGCAGACAGGGACAGGGAACAGATGACTCACAAGAGGAGGATGAGGGGACGGTGGACAGGGATGTTGTTGTTCCTGACCCTCAATCCTCAGCAAAAGAAAGGGAAGCTACAGTAGATGTAGAGGAGGCCTCCAGGGATCTAAATCAAAGCCTAAGGGGGGAAAACAAAAGAAAAAGGGGAAGAACGTACCGACTTATCCCCTTCCGGAGGTACCCATAGGGG
>NW_025174720.1:0-1933 GCF_004010195.1 Chiloscyllium plagiosum | reverse complement strand
TGGTCTATATGAATAAATGGCTATCAGCAGCAGAATGTTGGTATTCACTGTCATGTGCTCCCAGATGCCAAGTAATTGACAGATTCGAGGGCACACCTCAGCCTGTGGAGTGCAGTAATTGAGAAGTCAAAATCATTGACCCTCACCGTACAATGTTCCAAACAATATTCCACCGATCGAAACATCAAATGAAAGATAAAATCAAATGCGGTCACCATGGAAACCTCCAGACAACCTTTTGCCAGCACAGAGCAGAGGGACTGTGCAATCTGAACTCTGCAGCAGCTGCTGGTTCAGATAGAACCTGCTCCAGGGAGTTTACATTCATTCATTGGAATGGATTCATGTGGATCTATCTGTGGAGAAATTGGCGCTCATTTTGTTACCCCTGAGATGGGGGAGGGGGGATGTCTGGAGACTGGGGGAGGTTTCCCTCTCCCCACTGTCACCACTGAGCACCCGCCAATTCCACAAAAGGAAGGGGTTAGATAGGAATGAAGCTACCTCAACTTTAACACACTCTGCTGGACATAGTCCCTGACCACCAGCAGACCAGCAGGAAAATGTGGGACTTTCTGGACTAAATGAAATCCTACTTCTATAGATGAGATTTAATGTAGTTGCAGATGAGCCAATGAAGTATGCTACAACGCAACAGTGACATCAGGCGCTGTTGGAAAGTCTGATAGAAGGTTGGAGATAGAATGGAGTTAGGTCAGAGTTAGGGTGGAGTTAGGTCAGAGTTAGGGTGAAGTTAGGAAAGAGTTAGGGTGGAGTTAGGTCAGAGTTAAGGTGGAGTTAGGTCAGAGTTTGAATGGAGTTATGTCACAGTTAGAGTGGAGTTAGGTCAGATTTAGAATGAAGTTAGGTCAGAGAATGGAGTTAGGTCAAAAGTAGAGTGGAGTTAGGTCTGAGTTAGAATGGAGTTAGGTTGGAGTTAGAGTGGAGTCAGGTCAGATTTAGAGTGGATTAAGTCAGAGTTAGAATGCAGTTAATTCAGAGTTAGAATGGAGTTTGGACCGAGTTAGGGAGCAGTTAGGTCAGAGTTAGAATGGTGTTAGTTCAGATTTAGAGTGGAGTTAGGTCAGAGTTAGAGTGTAGTTAGGTCAGAGTAAGAATGGAATTAGATCAGAGTTAGAGTGGAGTTAGGTCAGAGTTAAAGCGGTGTAAGGTCAGAGTTGGAATGGAGTTAGGTCAGAGTTAGAGTGGAGTTAGGTCAGACTTAGAGTGGAGTTAGGTTGGAGTTACAGTGAAGTTAGGTCCGAGTTGGAGTGAAGTTAGGTCGGAGTTAGTGTGAAGTTTGGACTAAGTTAGAATGGAGTTAGATTGGAGTTAGAGTGGAGTTAGGTCGGAGTAATAGGGGGGTTGAGTCGGAGTTAGAGTAGAGATAGGTCGAAGTTAGAGTGGAGCTATGTCAGTGTTAGAGGGGAGTTATGGTCAGAGGTAGAATGGAGTTAGGTCAGAGTTAGAATGGTCAGAGTTAGGTCCGGTCAGAGTTAAAATGGAGTTAGGTCATAGTTAGAGTGGAGTTAGGTCAGAGTTAGAGTGGTGTAATGTCAGAGTTATAATGGAGTTAGGTCAGAGTTTGAATGGAGTTCGGTCAGAGTTAGAATGGAGTTAATTCGGAGTTAGAATGGAGTTAGGTCAGAGTTAGAATGGAGTTAGGTCGGAGTTAGAGATGGGTTAGGTCAAAGTTAGAGTGGAGTTAGGTCAGAGGTCGAATGGAATTTGATCAGTTAGGTCAGGTTAGAGTTAAAATGGAGTTAGGTCATAGTTAGAGTGGAGTTAGGTCAGAAGTAGAGTGGTATAATGTCAGAGTTCGAATGGAGTCAGGTCAGACTTAGAGTGGAGTTAGGTCGGAGTTAGAGTGGAGTTAGGTCAGAGTTTGAATGGAGTTAGGTCAGAGTTTGAATGGAGTTAATTCGGAGTTAGA
>NW_025174719.1:0-1933 GCF_004010195.1 Chiloscyllium plagiosum | reverse complement strand
TAGGGTTAAGGTTAGGGTTAGGTTTATGGTTGGAGGGTTAGGGTTAAAGTTAGGGTTAGGGTTAGGATTCAGGTTTGGGTGAGGTGTTAGGGTTAGTGTTAGAGTTAGGCTTGGGGTTGGGGTTGTCCGAGACTTGTGAACAGTCCGAGATGTCTCCTGCACCTCTGATATCTTGCTGAAAGCTGATCAAGTGAAGTGATGTTTTATTCTGTGTCTCAACGTGCACTGAAGCTTGAAGCTGTCCAGGATGTGCATGGGTTGGCTCATTTATAAAGAGACTGTGTCTGGGAATAAAGAAGCTGTTTGTGAGACTAGGCTGTGACTGGTAATGACAGTGACCTGGGCGGTGGGAGTTTGTCTGCCAAGCACTAACATTGTGATCAGTTATCTAACTGGGAGGGTCTGTTTGCTGGCTTAACTCCAGTCAGTGTGTACTGTGCCTGGCACCTTACCCCTCTATCATTGTTTTTGGGTGATCAGGCCACATTTATGCAAATCCTTCAAACTGAGACGGAGAGGCTTTTTTTGGAAGCAAAATTTTGGGAATATTGGAAACAGAGTCTGTAAATGAGACACACTGGAAGTGCACAGCAGGTCTATCAGGAACAAAATATTCCATTGGATACACAGCTCAGAAAGAGGCCATTCATCTCTTCCCATCTTTACTTATTGAACAGTAACAGTCTAACCCTCATTCAGCCTCCCTTACAGTTTGATTTCTTGAGGTTATCTTGTTATAATGACCTCTAACTTTGCTGTCCTACACCAAGAGAGATTCTCTGTCTCTGTCTCTGCATGTTAACTGTTTCATAATGGTAAAATCCTCAAACAGGAAGGCGATCGGGGAATTTCCGTTCTTGTGTAAATCAAATTGTGTAAAATGGAAATGACTGGAATTCTATGATTATGACAGTTTTATCAGTGGAAAACAAACTGGGCAAATATTTTCAAAACTCACGTGCATATGCTGTTACCATTCCTGATTCACTGCAATAAAGAATGCACCAAAACATTGGCAAAGTACAGGAGCGATACAAACACGAGCTGATTCTGACATAAATCGTGTTGTTAAAATCACCTCAAGCTGTTTAGTCCTACCAGTCTCTGTTGGTCTGTAATATTTCACGCAATCATGGCCAATTCAATTCATTTATTCAAAATGTTATTACTCACTGCTGGATGGTGCTTCCAGGAGGAAATTAGCATCGATTCATCCTTCACAACTGGCTCAGTCCAAATGAGATCAGACCAAAAGGAGCTCAGGAACATTGAGGCACACTGCAATCTGAGTAAAAACTCATTGAGAAGCAATATCGTTGCAATGAATCCTGTGGCTAAGTTCAATGTATAATCAGGTTCCTTGAAAGCATTGACTGAGGTGTATTTTGATTGGAAGAGGGATAGGAAGCTGACAATGTGCAAATATTCAAAGACCCACCTGAAGGCTGCTCCCTGACGTTCCCTTGACAACCTCAAATTTCCTGCCATGACATGGAAACAATTCAAACAAATTACCACCTGATTCCAGAGGGCGAAGTGACTCCCTCTTGGGGCCTGTGGGGGTGTCCTTTTCACTGGGTGGGGAAGCCATGTTCCTGTCTGTTGGTAATGTGTCCACCATCATCTGACAAAGAGCAAATGTACCAGCCAATAGTGAATCCTCACCATATACTGTCGGAACAGCCTGACCTTCCTTCCACCTCTATCTGTGGGATCATGCTGTGCTTGAATTGGTGGCTGTGTTGTAATATGGGGAACCATAGAGAGGCACCTCTTTTCAGCAGGTCCCATCATGTGGCATATAGGAACCTGACAGGCCTATGATAGCACTACTCCCAAACCCAACCCCAACTTCCAAACCCAACACCAACCCAACATCAGCCTCAACACCAACCCAATCCCAAACACCTCCCAAACCCTTCCCCCAAACCCA
>NW_025174718.1:0-1933 GCF_004010195.1 Chiloscyllium plagiosum | reverse complement strand
TGATATTTTCTAGCTTGTTTCATGACCATCAAAGCAGTCAGTGGCATATGTTCACTACTTCGTTGTCTAATCTACTCCATCAACACACGGTTAAGATCTTCATTTTTTGCCCTATGCAATGTTTTCCTATTTTTCATTAGTTGATGGTCATCACGATTACCACAAAACGTCAGTAACTTGTCTTTCGGTTTTTTCAAATCATAGACAGTGGTAGTTCCGACACCATATTCTTCAGTAAGACGCCACACAGACACACCACGATCGAGCTTCTGCAATAACTCTACTTCCTGCATTATTGATAAAGACAGATGCTTCCTTTTCTTTATATTATTGTTAGCCATAGGTGTACCAGGACCTCTTATTGACATTTTCACTCGAAAAGTAAGCAATTAATCACAGTCAAAACAATACACATCGAGACCTGCGAGTGCTGGGCCACACCGCCACGTGGGCCGAGTGGCTGTGGCCTGCGCCCATTCAGAAAACCCCATTATGTTACACAGGCGTGACTGGCGCTCCACGCTCCATAAAAACCTTTGGCTTTCGGAGCTTTTCAGTTTTTGGACGTTCGGATAAAGGAGCATGTACCTGTAATAGGTAAACAGCAGCAAAAACAAAACCACAGGGTCAGGCGAATGTTAAGAGTTTGTGAGTGAATCCATTCAGTAGTTGACCAGATATTCTCAGTTAATCTGCTCCCATTTGCCAGCATTTGGCCCATTTCCCTCTAAACCCTTTCTATTTATATACCTACCCAGATTCCTTTTAAATGTTGTAATTGTTCCAGACTCCACCATGTTCTTTGACAGCTGTTTCCATACACACACCGGCCTCTGCATGAAAAAGTTGCCCCTTCGGTCCCTTTCAAATCTTTCCCCTCTCACCTTCAATCTATGCCTTCCAGTTTTGGACTTCTCCACCCTGGGAAAAATACTTTGTATATTGAGCCTATCTATGGTCCTCATAATTTTATGAAACTTTATAAGAACATCCTTCAACCTCCGATGTTCCAGGGAAAATAGTTCCAGTGTACCCATCCTTTCTCTGTAGCTCAAACTCTCCAACTCTGGCAACATCCTTGTAAATTTTTTTTCTGCTCTTTCAATTTTCACAACATCTTTACTATCGCAGGGAGACCAGAATTGACCATCGCATTTCAAAAATGGCCTAACCAACATCCTGTACAGCCGCAACATGTCACCACAGTATGGGTTTGCACTGGGTGCTCCGATTCCCTCCCACAGTCGAAAGATGTGCAGGTTAGGTGAGTTGGCCATGCTAAATTGCCCATTGTGTTCAGGGATGTGTAGGTGAGGTGTATTAGTCAGGGGTAAATATAGGACAGTAGGCTAGGGAAATGGGTCTGGGTGGGTTACTCTTCGGAGGGTCGGTGTGGACTTGTTGGGCCGAAGGGCCTGTTTCAAACTGTCAGGATTCTATAATTCTATACTCGATGCACTGACCAATAAAGGCAAGCGTACCAAATGCCTTCTTCACTATCCTGCTGACCTGTGACTCCACCTTTTCTTTGAACAACAGCTTTTGGCACTAATTCTGCTTTTCCCAATCATGAAACCAATGGGTTTTTATGAATTTAGTGAGATCTACGATCTTTCAGGTTTTTATGAATTTAGTGAGATCTACGATCTTTCAATTTCACAAATTCAGTTCAAAGTCCATTTTTTACACCACCATCGACTCTAACATAATCATAGAATCCCTACAAGCATTCCACACATTCCCAGCCCATCCCCGTAACACTGCGTTTCCCACAGCCAATCCACCGAACCCGCACAACTTTGGACTGTGAGAGGAAACCCAAGTATCTGGAGGAAAGAGCTGAAAATGTGTTGCTGGAAAAGCGCAGCAGGTCAGGCAGCATCCAGTACCTGGAGGAAATCCAGGCAGACACCGGGAGAATGTGCAAACTCCA
>NW_025174717.1:0-1933 GCF_004010195.1 Chiloscyllium plagiosum | reverse complement strand
ACATAATAATGATAGAAAAACAGGGCAACACAATGAATAACAGTTGAGTACAGCATATGGTTCCAAGTAGGCTTCACGGTATTACCGCGAGATTAGCAATCCAGAAAATCAGCTCCTGTTCTGTGGACCGAGGTTCGAATCCCGCCACTGCAGATGGTGGCAATTAAATTCAAGAATTTTAAAATATCCATGGAATTATGAATCTACCTATGAGAATGAAATCTTGCCGACTGTCAGAAAAATTCATCTGGTTCACTGATATCCTTCAATGAAGGAATCTTCCATCCCTCACCTGGTCTGGCTGACCGTTGACTCCAGACCCAAAGCAATGTGATTGACTCTCAATCGCCTCTGAAATGGTTTAGCGAGTCAGTCAGATGTGCTACAAAATCTCAAAGAAATGAAACCGGATGTAATGACCTGGATACCGGAAAAGTCTTCCTTATTAACAATGAGTTCTCGTGCCAAAATTGGGACAACTGTTTTACAGACCAGTCAAGCAACAGCTTGACATAGGCATACTCACGGAAATTGTCCTTACAGATATAACCCAGACAGCACCATCACCATCCCTGGATATGTCCTGTCCCAAAGGCAGGACCGATCTGGTACAGGAGGCAGCTCAGTGCGATAGAGTCGGGCGGTCGATGCTCTGGGAGTCCCTGTGAGCTGTAACATCATATACCCAGCATATTCCCCACACACCAATTACCATCAAGCAAGAGGATTAAACCTGGTTCAAAAGAGTGTGCAGGAGGGCAAGCCAGGAGCAGACCCAGGCATACATAAAGATAAAATGTTAATCTGCTGAAGCTTCCAAACAGAACTATTTGCATGCCAAATAGCATAAAATGCAAGGGACAGGCATAGCTAAGCGATCCCAGAACCAACACATCAGATCTAAGCTCTGCAGTCCTGCGAATTTGATCGTGGATGGTGGTGGACTACTAAACAACTCACCGGAGTAGGAGGCTCCACAAATATCCCCAACCTCAATGATAGAGGAGCTCATCACATCAGTGAAAAAGATAAGGCTGAAGATTTCACAGAATTCTTCACTCAGATGTTTCGCGAGGATGATCCATTTCGGTCTCCTCCCGTGGTCCCCATCATTACAGATAGCAGTCTTCAGCAAATTCAGTTGTCTGATATCAAGAAACGGTTGAAAGCACTGGATACTGCAAAGGCTATGGGCCCTGATAACATGCTGACAATAGTCCTGAAGGCTTGTGCTCCAGAACTTCCCGCTCCCTTAGCCGAGCTGTTCTAGTATGTATACAAACCAACAATGGGGAAAAAAAACTGCTCAAGTATGTTCTGTACATAAAAAGCAGGACAAAGTCAACTCGGCCAAATACCACCTCATCGGTCTACTCCCCATTATCAGTAAAGTGATGGAAAGCCACATCAACAGTGCTATCAATCAGCAACAGCTCAGTATTAACCTGCTCAGTGACACCCAGTTTGTGTTCCACCAGGGCCACTCAGCTTCTGACATCATCACAGCTTCTGACATCATCACAGCATCACGGAACCCGAGCAAAAAGGGCATTGCGGGCAAATACTCCATCATTGGTGTCATACCTGACAGATAGGAAGATGGTCATTGTTGTTGGAGGTCAGTCATCTCAGCTCCAGAACATTTGTGCAGTAATCCCTCAGGATAATGTGGATGTTGGTTTGATCTCTGAGCTGGAGATTTCATTATCAGACGCTTCATCACCATACTAGGTAAGATCTTCAGTGACTCTTCAGATAAAGACTAGATCCAAGCATCTTCTGCTGCTTCATCAATGACCTTCCCCCCATCATAAGGTCAGACGTGGGGATATTCGACAATGACTGCACAATGTTCAGCACCATTCGCAAATGCTCAGATACGGAAGTCGTCCATGCCCAAATGCAACAAGATCTGGACCCTCTCCAGGCTTGG
>NW_025174716.1:0-1933 GCF_004010195.1 Chiloscyllium plagiosum | reverse complement strand
CATTCGGCCCATCAAGACTGCTGTGCCGTTTGGTCATGGCTGATGTGTTTCTCAAGAACGTTCTCCTACCTTTTTCCCATTATCTTTGATCGCCTTCCCAATCAGGAACCTATCAATGTCCGTCCGAAACACACTCAATGCTTTCACCTCCACAGCATGAGTTCCACAGATTAACCACCCTCTGGCAGAAGAAATTCCTCCTCATCTCAGTCCTAATGGATTATCCCTAAAGTCTGTGGCTGTGCCCTCTGGTCCATGTTTCTCTGACTGGTGGAAACATCTCATCCCCGCTCACCCTATCCAGGCCTCTCAGTATTCTGTAAGTTTCAATGTGATCTCCGCATGTCCTTAAGAACTCTATCAAGTACACATCCAGAGTCCTCAATCTCTCCTCGACAGACCAGGCTGTCACCCCCAGGGTCATTCTCATAAACCTCCTTTGGATCTCCCCCAATGGAAGCACATCCCTCCTTAGATACAGGTCCCAAAACTGTTCACAATTTTCCAAATGCAGTCTGACCAGAGTCTCATACAGCATCAGCAGGACACACCTGCTCTTGTATTCTAACTCAGTTGAAATGAATGCTAACATTGCATTTGTCTTCCTAATTGCCAACTGAACCTACGTATTAACCTTAAGTGAAATCTGAAAGAGGATTCCTAAGTGCCTTTATGTTTCAGAATTCTAAATTTTCCCATTTAGAATACAGTTTGAGTCTCTATTGTTCCAACCTAAGGGCATAACCTCATACTTTCCCACTTTGTATTCCATCTGTCACTTCTTTGCCCGCTCTCTGAGTCTTTCCAAGTCCATCTGCAGCCTCTCTGGTTCCTCAACTCCCTCTGTTCCTCCCCTCATCTTTGTGTTATCAGCAAATTTAGCAACAATGCCCTCAGTTCCTTTTCCCAGATCGTTAATATATAATTAATTGTTACATAAATAGCTGAGGTCCCAACACTGCCCCCTGCTGAACTGCATGAGGCACCAGCTGCCATCCTGCAAAAGACCCATTTATTTCCACTCTCTATCCCATGTCAGTTCCGTGCCCAAAACCCCATGGGCTCTTATGTTGTTTAGCAGCCTCCTGTGTGGCAACTTGTCAAAGGCCTTCTGGAAACCCAAACAGATCATGTCCATTGTTTCTCCTTTGTCTAACTTGATCATTGACTCCGATTATTACGTCGAAGTCCAGCTTCTCACTCTCGAACTGCGCGGTGAATTCTAACGCATTATGGTCACTACCCCCTCAGGGTTCACTCACCTTCAGCTCCCCAATCAGGGCTGCCTCATTACACATCACCGAATCCGGAATTACCTGTTTCCTAGTGGGTCTACCACAAACTGTTCCAAAAAAAGCCTCTCGCAGACATTCCATGAATTCCTTTTCCTGAGATCCATTCCCAACTTGACTTTCCCAGTCCACCTGCATATTGAAGTCCCCATGATTATTGTAATAATCCCTTTCTTACATGCGTTTTCTATCTCTTGATTTATTTTCTGCCCCACATCCCGACTACTGAGAGGAGACTTGTACATAATTCCCATCGAGCCCTTTGCTATTTTGTGGGTCCTTAAGTTGACTCACACAGATTCTATGCTTTCCAACTCCATATTTCCTCTTGCTGTCGATGTAATTTCAGTTCTTCCTGAAAGGGTAAACCTGCTCCTCCCTCACCCTACTCCCACCCCCTTCACTTGTACCTATCATTAGAAACATAGAAACATAGAAAATGGCTGCAGGAATCGGCCACTCAGCCATTTGAGTCTGCACCACCATTCAATATGATCAATGCTGATTACCCAATCTCATTATCCTATTCTCACTCCACCCCCATATCCCTTGATTCCACAGGTTCACAACATCAGAATAACTTAACCCTTAATCTTCGACTGTGACCTCTAGTTTTGGAATTTCCTAATATCAAGAACATT
>NW_025174715.1:0-1932 GCF_004010195.1 Chiloscyllium plagiosum | reverse complement strand
TACCACACACCGACACCCCCACCCTGCCGTTCCCTGGTTGTCTACAGGCTGACGGGTGGCCACCGATCCCCACAGCAGGGAGACAGGCCATTCAGTGCAAACGCCTCTGTGCTGACCCAACCTATCCACCCACACCCGGTCCCTTAACCTATCACTCTGCATGTCCCCTAATCCACCCTAACCTGCACATCCCTGGGCACTACGGGACAATTTCCCCACGGCCAATCCACCCGAACCTGTACATCCCTGGGCACTACGGGACAATTTCCCACGGCCAACCCACCCTAACCTGCACATCCCTGGGTACTACGGGACAATTTCCCCACGGCCAACCCACCCTAACCTGCACATCTCTGGGCACTACGGGACAATTTCCCCACGGCCAACCCACCCTAACCTGCACATCCCTGGGCACTACGGGACAATTTCCCCACGGCCAATCCACCCTAACCTGTACATCCCTAGGCACTACGGGACAATTTCCGCACAGCCAACATGCACATCCCTGGGCACTACGGGAAAATTTCCCCACGGCCAATCCACCCTAATCTGCACATCTCTGGGCACTACGGGACAATTTCCCCACGGCCAATCCACCCTAACCTGCACATCCCTGGGCACTACGGGACAATTTCCCCACGGCCAATCCACCCTAACCTGCACATCCCTGGGCACTACGGGACAATTTCCCCACGGCCAATCCACCCTAACCTGTACATCCCTGGGCACTACGGGAAAATTTCCCCACAGCCAACCTGTACATCCCTGGGCACTACGGGACAATTTCCCCACGGCCAATCCACCCTAACCTACACATCCCTACGCATTACGGGACAATTTCCCCACGGCCAATCCATCCTAACCTGCACATCCCTGGGCACTACGGGACAATTTCCCCACGGCCAATCCACCCTAACCTGTACATCCCTGGGCACAACAGGACAATTTCCCCATGGCCAATCCACCCTAACCTGCACATCCCTGGGCACTACGGGACAATTTCCCCACGGCCAACCCACCCTCACCTACACATCCTTGGGCACTACGGGACAGTTTCCCACGGCCAATCCACCCTTACCCGCACATCCCTGGGCACTACGGGACAATTTCCCCACAGCAAACCCACCCTAACCTGTACATCCCTGGGCACTACAGGACAATTTCCCACATCCAATCCACCCTAACCTGCACATCCCTGGGCACTACGGGACAATTTCCCCACGGCCAATCCACCCTAACCTGCACATCCTTGGACTGTGGGAGGAAAACAACAGACACGGAGGAGGGGAGGGGAAGAATGTGCAAACTCCATGCAGACAGCTGCCCGAGGCTGGGCTCGAACCTGGGTCCCTGGCGCTGTGTTGCAGCAGCGCAAACCACGCGGCCGTCTTGCTGTGGGCTCCTGTCCAGTTCACGAAGCTTCCCACCCAGAGTTCTCCACACCTCCGGCTCTGCGCGGGATGACGAGTCTGTCAGGGGTGACCGCGGGGATCCTGGGAGAGCTGAGCTGCGTTGGGCGGTGGGACAGGAGGTCGGTGCCCAGGCAGAGTGGGCATGGGCTACATTGTATTGTCGCCGCGCGTCGCACGATACAGGGAGCAGTCGTGTTGGGTGGGCGACGCACACACATTGCCCCCTGCCCCCCCCCCACTGCAGGAGGGGCAGGGGAACCGAGCAGGAAGGCACAGCCGCAGAGAGAGCACAACCCAGTCACTGAACCATCCCCCCCCCTCGGAGCAGGTTCCTAGCCGGGGGAGGGGGAAGGTGACGTTCTCACAGAGTCGAAGGACGGGCGCAGACTTTGGACGACAGCCTGATAATCCCTGCTCCCCCCTGGCCCCGGTCAGGGGGGGGATACCACCTTTCAGAGAGCTTGGGTCTCGGGGTAAAAGTCAGATGCACACCGGGAGCACCGTGCACAGTTCCCCGTCT
>NW_025174714.1:0-1932 GCF_004010195.1 Chiloscyllium plagiosum | reverse complement strand
ACAGAATAATGGAACAGTAACTCCTGGATTGTACAACTGCATGTGGGACAATCTGTTTCCTGAATTTGTTTTTGGACAAGTGTGTATTTCCAGGATGTTACCATAATGGAACAGTAACTGTTCCATTATGGTAACATCCTGGAAATACACACTTGTCCAAAAACAAATTCAGGAAACAGATTGTCCCACATGCAGTTCTACAATCCAGGAGGAAAGAACATCAAAAGACAATTCTGATGGAAATCTCAGGGAGAGAGTGTAGCAGCTGGGAGAGATTTACTGCCTTCCAACCCTGCTGAGACCACAGGAATAACTGTTGAAAGGTTAAACTAAGAATCCTGGTTCTGGGAGAGTTTGCCCATCACTCCACAGGACCAGGCCGTGGCTGCAAGGTCCACAAGGATTCGACTGCATCTACACCGCCTTTGGCACTGTACGAGCCACTCAAAAATGCTTAAATCCATCTAAGCCGCTAAATGATGGTAAGATAAATGTCAAAGTTAAACATAAATAAATAAAACGAAAATATGCAGCAGGCGGTGATCAGACACAGACGGCCTCGGGAGCCCAGCAATTCCTATCCTGCCAAAACACAGTAGAATCATCGAGCTAGTGAAGAGAAAGCATCATCTCCCTCCCTCACCGCAAGCTTTACAATCGGAGATGTACCATTCACCCAAGAGCCAGCGATGTCAACAACCCACCCACACCAAGTATTATTGTGGTATGTTAGGGTTGTCATGAAAAGGGTGAACTGGAGCTGTTTGTTCAGTGACTGTGATTAATATCAGTCTCCCTGGACCTAACTATGCCACTGGAGGGTTTCTCTCTTCCATAACTAGGGGCTTCTATCAACTTGCTATGTCATGTCTGGGCAGATTCATCTTCAACACGATTGGGATCAGCACCTAAAGAGAGAGAGAGAGATCAGAATGAGAACATTTGACGGGAATGATCCAACAATGGATCAGAATCTGAGAACATTATACTGGAATGTTCCACCAATGGACATTGGTCATGAGTTTATCCTTGGGACTTCACTACCTTTCTTGCGATTGGCTATGGTTAGAGTTGCAGATAGAAGCCATGCTGATGATTATTCAGGCAGGTTACTACCCCATCCTCGCTATCATTGGTGTTCCTGTTAAGCCTATCTCTGTCAATTCCAGTTACCAGCTCCGGCCCCACTCCCAGCTCCCAGCCCTGCCGAGTTTTCACCATCCCTCCAGACCTTCCCCTCAGTGAGGACAAACGATCAGTCCTCAGCAAAGGACTCACTTTCATCCCCCTCCGTCCACATATCAATGAATTTAATACACGCCGTGACGTCGAGCACGTCTTCCGCCGGGTCCACCTCCGAGCTTACTTTCACAATCAGGACTCCCGCCCACCTTCCGAGGACCCTTCGCCCACCTCCAACACACTGCATCCACTTGGACACCTCGTGTTGGCCTATTACCCGCCCTCAACGTCTTCATTTCAAACTGCCGCCGGGACATTAACCGCCTCAACCTGTCTACCCCCTCTCCACTCCAACTTCTCACTCTCACAACGCGCAGCCCTCCAATCCTTCTGCTCCAAACCCGATATCACTATCAAGCCAGGAGATAAAGGGGGTGCAGTGGTAGTCTGGCGCACTGACCTCTACACCGCTGAAGCCAAACGCCAACTCGAGGACACCTCTTCCTACCGCCCACTCAACCATGACCCCACTCCCATCACCAAACCATCATCTCCCAGACCATACAGAACCTCATCACCTCATGGGATCTCCGACCCACAGCTTCCAACCTCATAGTCCGGGAATCCCGCACTGCCTGCTTCTACCTCCTTCCCAAGATCCATAACCCTGAGCACCCTGGCCGACCCATTGTCTCAGCATGCTCCTGCCCCACTGAACTCATTTATACCTACCTCGACACTGTCCTATCC
>NW_025174713.1:0-1932 GCF_004010195.1 Chiloscyllium plagiosum | reverse complement strand
TGGTCGAGTCATTTGGTGCATCTCTGATCACAAAAAGTAGAAAAAAGGGATTCCTTTATCTCAGTCATCCAGTTAGTCTTGACGATAAAACCTCAGCATTGTCTTTAATATCTGACGCCACTTTTCGAGTTCTTCTTGCGATTCTGGATGTTATGCAGTGGATTTGAATTCTTTTATTACAAAACTGTCCAAAACCTCCTTGAATAATTTTGATGTAATTTTTGTCACTTTTTCTGATTTTATTTTTGTGCGTAATCCATATCTTGTGAAAAAATTGAGTAACTCCTGTTTTGTACAAGGCAGAACTCTCAGAACATTTCAAGAAGGTTGCTAGACCATAACTTTGCTCGTTGTTTTAAGCAGCTTTAAAGTCAGTATTCCAGGGGAGAACCAGTTCGTCAAACCACTTAGTTTTCAGTAAAATCAAATTTACTGTCAACATTCCTGAACGAAGCACAAAGAACGGAAAATGGATTACAATTAACCTGTCCTCCCTGAAAACCCAGCAGACTATCCCAAGTTAATAATTCTGTGACAGATCCTTGCAACAATTCACATAAATATCTCTTGGCACAAAAGGGAAAAGCAAACAAGGTCTGACTGCATCGAAGTTAGAGAGAGAGAATATCAGCCAGGACCTGCTTCCATGAGTCCAGCAGCCTTTCTACACACGACTGCTAAACAAAAACAGACAACCAGTGATATTGGAGAAGTGGCCACTCCCCTTTCATTGCACAACTGTTATTTTTAACTTGAAAGCCTTCTAACTGAGGCAGTATTTGTTATGTGTTATCAAATTGGCCTAAAACCCTTTAACCTCCAGTTTTTTTCGGAGTCGGTGTTGTTTGCGGCCTCTCTGAAAAAAAAATCAAGGACTGCATAACCTTGTTAAAGGAGCAGCATCGTCACACCTCCTCACTTAAAAACAAATGAACGATCAATATCCAAAC
Source organism: Chiloscyllium plagiosum (assembly GCF_004010195.1). NCBI lineage: Eukaryota > Metazoa > Chordata > Chondrichthyes > Orectolobiformes > Hemiscylliidae > Chiloscyllium > Chiloscyllium plagiosum. The sequence goes on along the minus strand of NW_025174713.1, from coordinate 982 downwards.
ATGGCTTCATTTAAAACACCTTCAAAATTGTGTGTACTGCAAAACACAAATTTTCATTGCATTGACTATAAATGTACAAACATGCACAACTATATTCCGTTTCAGCCTGTGGTATTCCTGCCACCAAATGCTTCCACTTCTCATTCGAGTCTCGACAATGAATCAACCTTATCGCTTTCTGCTGCGCACACATTTTTCAAATTGAATTGCAATGACAACAAGCTCCATCTCAACAAACTGGCTTTTTTGTCCTTAAATTTCTCCACAAACCTCAATGGGTCATGATCAGTTTCGATGATGGTCTCAGATATGTTGCTGATAACATCACACTGATATGCTGTAATTTTACCACCACGCACAAAGACTCCTTCTCAACCGTTGAATATTTTTGCTAATGAATTTTCAACTTCCTCAAGTAATACCCGATAAGACTCTGCATCTTCTCATCAACTTCTTGCAAGAGCACCACACTGACACTTGCATCGATAGCCACTTTGAATGGCTTTGCATAATTAGATTTGGCGAGTATTAGGGGAGGGGTTAGTTCTGTGAAGCACTTTGTGATAGTCTGCTGTCCACGAAACCGTCTTTCATTCGCAATTCAGTGAGTGGAGCAGCCACACTGCGAAAATTTGGGACAAATTTTCGATAAAACTCACTCAATCCAAGGAACTGTAGAACTGCTCTTTTTGTCAACGGTATGGGAATGTGCCCGTGTTGAATAACATGGCACAGGAAGGTAATTTGGCTTTGGCAAATGCCCTTACAATGAGGTTTATCAACAAACATGTCTTCCGAAGTCGATCAAACAAGTCTGATAAATGTTGTACATGTTCCTTCCATTTGTGACTAAAAATCACCAGGCCATTCATATAAATGACACAGTTGGACAACCTGGCAACCTTATTCGTCTCTCAAAAGTGGCTGGCGCGTTTTTTATACCAAATTTCATGACTTTAAATTAATAAAGCTGAAAATGTGT
>NW_025174712.1:0-1932 GCF_004010195.1 Chiloscyllium plagiosum | reverse complement strand
CTGGTGACTGTACCGAGGAAAGGCAAGATGTTGGATACTTAAACAAATACATGACACCATATTGCACAAGTGTAGGGTATTTAGCATTGGTGTCCAAGCCAATACTGATACCTCAATCACAATTGCAGAGTAAGATTTCACTTGGTTTGTTGGATTGTGCTGTGAACATATTTGCCGTGGTGTTTCCTACATTGCAACACTGACTGTCTCTCTGACTCAGTTTATTGGCTGTTAATTATTTTGCAATATATGGGTTTGCTGCATAATCTGAGTGCTGGTATGTAATTGCCTGCTGTTTTCACCAAGTTGTGATTGTAAGTTAGAAATAATTGTGAAGGGCTATGAGACCGCTTTAAACACAAACCCCTGTTCTCACTGTCCCATCTCTCGGTTTTTCCCTATCCAGCCTGCATGATTTTCCATATCCCCAGCCTGAGTTTGTCTCCCTTTCAATTCTGTCTCTGGCTTGAGCAGCAAGTGGGCAGATTGTGACCGTGTTTTGTGTCTGTCTTGTGTTGTGCTCTCACTGCTGTGCTCTCCCTGCCTGTCTTTGTGCAGGTGTCTGGTTACTGGGACTGCTGAGTTCTGGAGAACTCTTCCTCTGGAAGAAGGATGCTGACTGTTTGAAGACCGTTCCAACAGTGCCAGGCGTGAGCACGATAGCAGCAACTGCCCGTGGTATGAAGCTTGCATTGTTTTTACTAAGGAGTTGAGGGATTGCTGGAATGGGTGGCTGAGAGGGGCAAAGCCAGGGTCTTTCTTAGCCAGGTTAATGTGGTTGAATCTTAACTGCTATCTGGGCAATTGGAGCAAGCAATAAATGCTGGGCCAGTCTGTGACGTCCACATCCTGTCAACAAATATTTTAAAATGATTCAGATTGCACTGTGTTTGTCTGTGTAATACCCAGCTGTGCCAAGTCGGAGTGTGAGGTAGTCATCACTGTTCTGTCGGTGACTCAGTGAAGAGCAGCAGCTCCGACTGGTGTGGGCCATGACCTCAGTGACAATGTCCCAAGTGGAGATTTCACTCGGTCTGAGATGCAGCTTCCTCACGTTTCCAGACATGCCCCTCCTCTCCACAGTGTGGACTAGTTGTGTATGTTGACAGCTGCAGAGCATCACACATGGCCAGAAATCCAGAAAGAGGATCTGCACGATCCCAAACACAGTATCTCACTGCATAGAAATTCTCTGAGGCACCATATGTAAATGCCGCACTGCTCCTGTGCAAGGAATGCTTCTGGAATCCAGTCCAATGGTGGGGGATGGGGGTGGATACTGAGCCAGGGTGGCGGCTGGGGGGCATTCCCTGGAGAGAGGAGGTGTAGTGAAGACAAGAAGGGGGGCCTGGGAGCAGGTGTCACACACAGCCTAACATTAAAGGTATATCATTGGGAATAGTGTACTGAGATGAACAGAAAACGGGTTGGTACATGGGAAACAAAGAGTATAATTTAGTGGCTCTTTTTCTGAGTGATAGGAATTGTTTGGGCACCCCTGGGATTTGTGCTTGAATGCCTGTTATTCACAATATGTACTAATAATTCAGATGAGGTAACTAAACAATATGTCTGAACTTGGAGACAGCACACAGCTCGGTGGCAGGGTGAGCTGTGAGTAGACGGCATAGATGCTTCACTGTGAACTGGACATGTTGAGTGAATGAGCAAGTGCATAGAGCTGCAGTGTAATGGGGATAAATGTGAGATTATCCACTTTGAGAGCAAAGACAGGAGGCAGATTATTATCTCAATGCCGATAGGTTGGTGAAAAAGGGAGTTGCACTAAGACCTGGGTGTCCCTGTACACCAATAGCTCAGAGTGAGTGTGCAGGGGCTGCAGGCATTGAAGAAGGCAAAGGGTATGTTGGTCTTTGTAGCAGTGGGATTCGGTTACAGGAACAGAGGCGTAGGGGGGTATTCGAGTACAGG
>NW_025174711.1:0-1932 GCF_004010195.1 Chiloscyllium plagiosum | reverse complement strand
GGTGCAATGGCAATTATTGGTCTTTTGTGGGTGTATTAGCCTTATCAAACAGGTTATAATATTGTAGCACTCAGACGAAGAAATATGGAAGATATCAAAAGCACATTGTGCTTGTTATAAAACCTAAGTTAAAGTATTGCGTAATTATTGTAATTGATAATTGTTTCTAAAATCCTGATAGATAAATTGACTTAATATTTTGAATGCACTTTGCTCTGATGTCGATTGTATATTCATTAAGATTAATAAACTGAAAATTAAAATATAAGACGTGGCTTTCATAATTAAAAAATCTGAGCAACAATTGAAGATAGTTCAAATTTTTTTGGTCGGTTCATGTCTATTTTATTAATGTAACTTTAATCATGATAAATGTTTAGAAAACTGTCAGAACTAGGAAGAAAATAATTAGGCCGGGAAAGTGAGTATTATTATGAACTAAACATCGATTTAATGACATTTGGTACACGAAGTCATTTTGTAGCAAATGACTAATAATTGTGTGATTGTTGTTCATTGACAACTAATGTTGGAAGAAAATAAAACTATCTCAAAATGAAATTAAAATAAATATCATTTTGGAGGTCTCATGATTTGAAAAACGGAAATCGTCACTTAATGTGACATTTGAGCTGAAGAAACGTTCTTCCCCCCGCCACCCCCACGTGTAGTCTTCTCAATAATTTAAAATTTAGTATAAGTTGAACTAAATAACAAATGGATGTACCTACATTGTTTCCTTGCACACAAAAAAAGTTTTAAAAAATTAACATGAAAATGATATCGCTCTGCAAGTAATAATTTCACAGATAATAAGTGCTTGTATTGAATTTAAATGTCACAATAGCCGTCGGAGTGATTTCCCCGGACAGGGAATGAAGATTGAGGAGATAGGCAGAACTCAGGCAAGTGGAAGATGTTCACTCATGCTGCAATCAGTTAATGCAGGGTTCATCCCCCCAGGCCAATCTAGGAAGGGAGGTCCATGACAGACTGTAACGTGTACAGTAAAAAGCAGTATTTTTACACACTTTCTGTATTAAAATGTCCACATGCAATGTGGTTACAGTCCTTCCCTCCTTCTACAGACACCCGTTCCTGTAGAACACCTAATTTTGGATGAACATCGCAATGGATAGCCCGAGCTTCCTATTGATTCATTGTGTTTTACAGGTGCTATAATTTCCAGGCCTTGGGATCTCTCTGTGCAGTTTATTTCCTCAGAGTACAAAATTAATTGCTGCAGTCCTTTGTGCCTCTCACTCTGCCTTATTTACGATTCTCAAGAATATGTAATTAGAAACTTTTTAAATGTTCTGAGCAACTTTAAAATAGTAACTATTTCTGACAATCAAACCCTGTCTGATTCCCTGATAGCAGCTGTGGAAGTTAGCTGGGCTCTATCCTGCAGTTGGTGTTTATTCATTCATGGTACAATTATTCTTTCATTAATGAAAGTCAGGGTTGGTCATGTTTCTGTATGCTGGCATTCTCTTATCACTATCTGGAATATCGCTGTCTGGAATGGCATACTTATGGACTTGGAGTAGGATTGTACAAAATGTTCTTTTTTAAACTTAAGACTGAAACAGACTGTTAGTCTTATTTATCTCCTTTCCACCATTTTGTGTTTTAATTCCAAGGCAGGCTGCTCGGGGCATCCCGACAGCAGCAAATCAACAAGGATTTCAGCACTAAAATAAAAATCAGCATTCGCTACCATGAGGAAACAGTACCATGCAATATGCTTACGTCACTGAGACTTAATTCCACACTTAAAGCCGATTCTACTGATTTGATCAATGATTAAATATTAGATATAAGTAACAATTAGTGTGAAAACTAGTCACTGTAAACTTAAAATGATTAGAAATGTCATATTACTATCCGCAACATGTTGAATTGAACATTAATTATTGGAGTCTAAAACAA
>NW_025174710.1:0-1932 GCF_004010195.1 Chiloscyllium plagiosum | reverse complement strand
GGAGTGCGTCACACAGGGATAAGGACCTGGGTACCACAGGGAAAAGGGGACTGAGTCCCACAGGGATAAGGGACTGAATCCCACATGGATAAAGGTACTGTGTCACACAGGGATAAGGGGAGTGCGTCCCACAGGGATAAGGACCTGGGTACCACAGGGATAAGGTGACTGAGTTCCACAGGGATAAGGGGAGTGCGTCCCACAGGATTAAGGAACTGGGTACCAAAGGGATAAGGGGACTGGGTCCCACAGGGATAAGAGGACTGGGTCTGACCAGGATAAGGGGAGTGCGTCACACAGGGATAAGGGGTCTGAGTACCACAGGGATAAGGGGACTGGGTCCCACAGGGATAAGAGGACTGGGTCTGACCGGGATAAGGGTGGTGCGTCACACAGGGATAAGGACCTGGGTACCACAGGGATAAGGGGACTGGGTCCCACATGGATAAGGGACTGAGTCCCACAGGGATAAGGGGAGTGCGTCCCACAGGATTAAGGAACTGGATACCAAAGGGATAAGGGGACTGAGTCCCACAGGGATAAGGGACTGTGTCACACAGGGATAAGGAACTGGGTACCACAGGGATAAGGGGAGTGCGTCACACAGGGATAAGGGGACTGAGTACCACAGGGATAAGGGAACTGGGTCCCACAGGGATAAGAGGACTGGGTCTGACCGGGATAAGGGTGGTGCGTCACACAGGGATAAGGACCTGGGTACCACAGGGATAAGGGGACTGAGTCCCACAGGGATAAGGGACTGTGTCACACAGGGATAAGGAACTGGGTACCACAGGGATAAGGGGACTGGGTACCACAGGGATAAGTGATTGGGTCCCACAGGGATAACGGACTGGGTACCACAGGGATAAGGGATTGGGTACCACAGAATAAGGGGATTGTGTCCGACAGGGATAAGGGGACTGGGTCCGACTGGGATAAGGGCACAGGATCCCACAGGGACAAAGGGACTGTGTAACACAGATATAAGGGGAATGCATCCCACGGGATAAGGTGACTGGGTGCCACAGGGTTAAGGAGACTGGGTCTGACAGGGATGAGGGGACTGAGTCCCACAGGGATAAAGGGACTGGGTCTGATAGGGATCAGAGGACTGCGTCCAACAGGAATAAGGGGACTGGGTCTGACAGGAATCCGGGGACTGGGTCCAACAGGAATAAGGGGACTGGGTCTGATATGGATCAGGGGACTGGGACAACAGGAATAAGGGGACTGGGTCTGACAGAGATCAGGGGACTGGGTCCAACAGGAATAAGGGGACTGGGTCCAACAGGAATAAGGGGACTGGGTCTGACAGGAATAAGGGGACTGGGTCCCACAGGGATAAGGGGACTGGGTCTGACAGGAATAAGGGGACTGGGTCTGACAGAGATCAGTGGACTGGGTCCCACAGGGATAAAGGGACTGTGTCACACAGGTATAAGGGGAATGCATCCCACGGGATAAGGTGACTGGGTCTGACAGGGATAAGTGGACTGAGTCCCACAGGGATAAAGGGACTGGGTCAGACAGAGATCCGGGGACTGGGTCAATAGGAATAATAGGTCTGGGTCTGATAGTGATCAGGGGACTGGGTCCAACAGGAATAAGGGGACTGGGTCTGATACTGATCAGGGGACTGGGTCCAACAGGAATAAGGGGACTGGGTCTGATAGGAATAAGGGGACTGGGTCAAACAGGAATAAGGGGACTGGGTCTGATAGGAATCAGGGGACTGGGTCCAACAGGAATAAGGGGACTGGGTCTGATATGGATCAGGGGACTGGGTCTGACAGGAATAAGGGGACTGGGTCTGATAGGAATCAGGGGACTGGGTCTGATAGGAATCAGGGGACTGGGTCAAACAGGAATAGAGGACTGGGTCTGATAGAGATCAGGAGACTGGGTCCAACAGGAATAAGGGGACTGGGT
>NW_025174709.1:0-1932 GCF_004010195.1 Chiloscyllium plagiosum | reverse complement strand
TTTGAGAAATTAATTTTATAGCCTGAAAATGCATTAATAACTTGGATTCGGCGAGGTACGGACATCAGAGGATTACTGAGGAATAGGAGACCATCAGATGCATACAGGGTAATTTTATGTTTACCTGTACCAATCCTCCGGGCCGTTATATTAGGATCAGCTCGTATAGCTTCTGCTAGTGGTTCAATTATTAGCGTAAATAACAATGACGAGAGGGGACATCCCTGACGGCAGCCCCTACCCACACTGAAGCTATCCGAGCCTAATCCATTGGTAACCACAACTGCTTTGGGATCACTATACAATGTTGAGATCCATTTGGTAAACACCTGACCAACGCCAAACCTTTCCAATGTGTAAAACAAATATGACCATTCGACCCTATCAAATGCCTTTTCGGGTCTAATGAAACCACTACTCCTGGTATCTTTCCCTGATGGCAGGCTTGAATCACATTCAAAACCCTTCTAACATTATTGGATGATCTACGGCCCTTAATAAACCCCGTCTGATCCTCCTTTAAGATATGTGGCAGTACCCTTTCTAGTCTCAATGCTAACGGTTTAGAGAGGATTTTAAAATCTACATTGAGCAAGGATATTGGTCTGTATGACACGCAATCTTCTGGATCCTTTCCTTTTTTAATATTCCTGTAAATTCTTTATAGAATTCAGCTTGAAAGCCATCTGGGCCCGGCGCCTTACCGCTCTGAAGTTGCCTGATTGCGTCAAGTATCTCTTGGATTGTTAGGGGAGCATTTAAGACCGATACCTGTTCCGGAGTTAGGTCCGGAAAGGTCAGGTTTTTAAAAAATGACTGCATCCTCCTAGTCCTGGCTTCGCAATCCTGCGATTTATATAACTCAGAATAAAATTTTCTAAAGATTGCGTTAATCCTTTTATGATCATGAGTCAGAATACCGGTACTTTCCTTGATAGGCGTGATAGTTTGAGGGGCCTTTTTTCTCTTTGCAAGAAATGCTAAGTATCTACCAGGTTTATCGCCAAATTCATATAACCTTTGTTTTGCAAATAATATTTCCCTCTTAGCTGTTTGGGTAAGCGTGGTGTGTAGAGCTGTCCTAAGGGCCGTAATCCTTTGTAATTTGATAATAGAAAGTCTGTCAGCGTATGCTGTTTCAGCCGCTTTTAAGCGAGCTTCGAGCAGACGCTGTTGTTCTCCCTTTAATTTTTTCTGAGTCGCCGAGTATGAGATGATCAAACCTCGCGGGTAAGCTTTGGTGGTCTCCCACATCATTGATGGGTTGCTAGCCGTACCTGAATTAATTTCTAAAAGAAGTTTTAAATTCTTGAGAGAGGTACTTTACAAATTTACTATCTTTCACCAGGAAGGGGTCCATACGCCAATGCCGGGGGCGGTGGGGAGGGGATGTCTCATTGTCTCCCTCGCTTTGATTTCCATATACAGCAGCGTGGTTGGAAATTGCTATACTGCCTATTTTACAGGATGATATGGAATTTTAAAAAATCAAGGGGCCAAGAAACCTATCGATTCTGGTGTGACATTTATGTGGATTGGAGTAAAAGGAAAATTTCTGTCCTGTGGATGAAGGCATCTCCACACATCTACTAATCCTAATTCTTCGTTCAAATCCACTAATTGTCTGGATCTGGGAGATACTCCTGCAGTGCTCTTGGGAATCCTATCTTCCGGATCCATAATACAATTAAAGTCTCCCCCGATAACTGTATGACGAGCACCGAGAGCCATCAATTTGGAGAAGGCTTCCGTTATAAATTTAAAAGGATGTGCCGGGAGACAATACAGATTTAAGATCCCATATTCAATAGACAATAGGTGCAGGAGTAGGCCATTCTGCCCTTCCAGCCTGCACCACCATTCAATATGATCATGGCTGCTCATCCTTAATCAGTATCTTGTTCCTGCCTTATCTCCATAACCCTTGATCCC
>NW_025174708.1:0-1932 GCF_004010195.1 Chiloscyllium plagiosum | reverse complement strand
GAGCAATAATACCATGAGACCATGACGTCTCCCTAGTTGAAGAAAGGAAAATGAAAGTATGATGTCACAGGTGAAAGTAACACAGCTAGAGATAGAAATGACAGGCCTTCAGTTTGGAGAAGAACAGAAATAAGGGAAAGAGAATTCAGAGAAAGTTGAAATAGAATGGGAGGTAAAGGTAAGAAAAATTAAATGGAGGCAAGGTGAAACCAAGGAATCTGAAAGAAAGAAAACTTGAATTCTAAAGAGCCAGGAACTCTGAGAACTGGAGGAGCGAAAGAGAAGCTTCAGTGGGAAAATGAAGAAAGAAGGAGGGAGGAGCTTGGAGGATGATTCTGGTTCCAATCAGGGATTTCCTTAAACCAAGAATCTACACAGAATCCTTACATTTACTGACAATGGAGTCAAAAGGTCTTGTGCCTCATCTGAAAAGGTTGTTGAACAGAGGATGTGGCTTCGAGAGGTCTCGACCTGAACAGGAAAGTGTGTTTTGGCAGGTACAGCTCTGATTGTGTTTGTCAGATTGTCAGAGGGACAAGCGGAGTAGAACTGCAGAGTACAACACAGTCAAAGACACAGTGCTCAATATTTAGGAGATTGTGCCTGAAGCTTCTCAATTAACAATTAGGATCGCAAAAAAGAAACCTAATTAAAAATTGTCAAATTTGCAAAAGAGAAGGAAATGCTGTGGGATCAGTGGTTCAGGTGTGAGGGGTTGAATAACCTTCTCCTGCTCTCCGTTTGTATGGTTGTGTCCACGTGTGTTCCTGTATGATGTGGAATTCTCTGCCTGGAATAATGCAGGAAACAACTTCAATCACAGCGTTCAAAGATGAACATCTAAATAATGGGAGAAAAGATGTGGATGTTTGGAAAGAGAGTAGGTCCGTGTAATGAGCTGGTTACATCAACCAAACAGCCAGCACAGGAGTCCCCTCCCCCAGCGCTGTGTCTCACTGTGAGGCTATTATTCAATCTGTTACATCAGTGTCTGCCCCACTTCAGCAATGTTACCCTGACCCCTCACCTGTAACCTCTGACTCACTGTCAGTGACACCACAAATGATCACCGAATAAAATGTTATAACAGGGTTTTTCTCTATCTGCAGAAACAATAGTTCCTATCACTGCACCTTGGGTACTCACTGGATACTTGGTAAATGGAACATTTCCACAGAGATTCAATGTAGGCGTGACCATCGTTCCTGAAGTTAACAGTCTGCCCACACCAAACAGATCAAACCAAACAATAAAACAAAGATCGTTCCTCTGCAGACTTGTAATAAAACTTTGTTTTCCTGAATTTGTCTTAGAGCGATTATTGAGAGGCGATTTTCGTTTCTAACACTGGATGACTAAAGAAATTGAGTGTTTGGTTAGGAAAAAGAAGGAACCATATGTCAGGTATAGACAGGACAGATCGATTGAATCCTTAGAAGAGTATAAAGGAAGTACTTAAGAGGGAAATCAGGAGGGCAAAAAGGAGACAGGAGAAAGCTTTCGCAAATAGAATTATGGAGAATCGAAAGAGTTTTTGCAAATACATACAGGACAAAAGGGCAACTAGGGAGAGAATAGGGCCCCTCAAAGATCAGCAAGGCAGCCTTTGTGTGGAACTGCTGAAAAAGGGGAAGATACTAAATGAGTATTTTCCATCAGTATTTACAGTGGAAAAGGATATGAAAGGTACAGATTGTAGGGAAATAGATGGTGACATCATGCAAAATGTCCATGTTGCAGAGGAGGAAGTGCTGGATGTTTTGAAACGGGTAAATTTGGATAAATCCCCATGACCTGATCAGGTATACCCTAGAACTCTGTGCGAAGCTAGAGAAGTGATTGCTGGGCCTCTTGCTGAGATATTTGTATCATCAATAGTCACAGGTGAACTGCCGGAATGCTGGAGGTTGGCTAACGTGGAGCCACTGTTTA
>NW_025174707.1:0-1932 GCF_004010195.1 Chiloscyllium plagiosum | reverse complement strand
GAGACAAGAATAATTATAGTGAAGGAGTGACCATAGTATGGTTGAATTTAGAATATAGATGAAGAGTGGGAAGATAAAATCCAATAACAGGTTCCTGTGCTTCAGCAAGAGAGACTACAATACAATGAGGGAGGAGTTGGCTTAAAGTCGCCTCAAAATAAATACTTCACGATAGGAGAGTTGACAAGCAGTGGAAAATTTTCAAAGGAGATTTTTAGTTTCCGTGGCGAAATTATATTCCAGTGAAAAGGAAAGACTCTCAGAAAATTGGTACTCTGTCATTTGTGTCTAAGGAAATAAGGGACGCTATCAAAGTGAAAGAGAAGGAATGCGAAGTGGCCAAGAACAGCAGAAACCTAGAAGATTAGGCAAAATTTTAAAGGTCAACGGAAAGCTACAAAATGAACTATAAAGAAAAGTATGACAGAACACGAGAGCAAAAAAAAAAACAAGTATGGAATATAAAGATAGACGGAAGATGGTATATGGGTTAAATATATAAAATGGAAAAGCATGTCTCAAGTACATGTTGGTCCTTCAGAGGATGGGGAGGATCATTTAGTTATACGATATGACGAAATGGCCGAGGCATTCAACAGGTGTTTTGTATCTGTCATCATAGTGGAGGACACTAATAGCATACTAGTAATTGACAAAGAGTCGAAGGTCGGTGAGGACCTTGGAAACAATCATTATTATGGAAGAGATAGTGTTAAGAAAACTAACGGAACTGAGGGTAGGCAAGTCTCCTCGCCCTGATGGAATGCATCCCAGGGTTCTAGAAGAGATAGCAGGAGAAATAACAAATGCAATTGTGACAATTTGCTAAAATTTGCTGAACTCCAGGGCAGTCCCAGCAGATTGGAAAATAGCAAATGTGACGCTACTGTTTAAAAAGGAAAGTAAACAAAATATGGGGAATTATAGAACAGTTAGCTTTTCCTGTGTAGTGAGGAAACTGCTTGAGTGTATTATCAAGGAAGAAATAGCAAGGCATTTCGATAGAAATCGTCCCAATGCGCAGATGCAGCATGCGTTCATGAAAAACATGTCATGTTTAACAAGTCTTTTGGAAATCCATGGCGACAATACGAGCAAAATGGACAACGAGACCCCAGTGGCTATGGTGTACCTAGAACTACAAAAGGTCTTCAATTAGTTGCCGCACAAGAAGCTGCTGCATAAGAAAAAAATGAATGGTGTTACCGGTAAAGTATCAGCATAGAGAATTGCTTGACTAACAGGAAGCAAATTGTGAGTGTAATGTCTGTTATTCTGGCTGGCAACCAATACCAATGTGTTGTGCATAAGAGATCGGTGTTGGGGCCACAATTATTCACATTTTATATAGATGATTTGGAGTTGGAGAGAACGTGTAGTGTGTCAAGATTTGCAGATGACACGAAGATGCGTTTCGTAGCAAAGCATGCAGAGGACTGTGAGACTTCATGGATTAACATGCATATTTTGAGTGAGTCGGTAAAGGTCTGGTAGATGGAATGCAATGTTGATAAATGTTATGTCATCCATTTTGCTGGGAGTGCCAGGACAAAGGATTACGACTTCAATGGTAAAACGTTGCAGCATGCTGTTATGCAGAGGGACCTGCCCATGTGCATGAATCACAGAATGTTGGTCTGCAGTTACAGCAATTACTGAGGAAAGCAAATGGAATGTTGCCCTTCATTGCTAAAGGGATTGAAGTTATAAACAGGGAGATTATGTTGCAGCTGTCCAGGGTGCTGGTGAGGCCACACCTGGAGTAGTGCATGCAGTTTTGGTCTCGTGACTTCAATACTGGCCCTGGAAGGGGTTCAGAGGTGGTTTATTCGGATGATTCCAGAGGTGTGGTGGTTGGCTTATGAGGTGTGACATAGCAGACTGGAAGTATATTAATTCGAATTTAGAAGAATGAGGGGATTATCTCATAGA
>NW_025174706.1:0-1932 GCF_004010195.1 Chiloscyllium plagiosum | reverse complement strand
AGTCCACAGGATTATTCACACAAGTATTCTCCACCCTCAGGCCTCAGGGTTATTCACACACTGTATTGACCAGCCTACTTCCACAGGATTTTTGACCCTACTGCCTTGTCAGTTTACAGGTCACAGGATTATTCACACAAAGTATTGACCATCCTCAGGCCAAGGGTAATTCACACAGTATTGACCAGCCTACAGACCCAGGAGTAATGAACACACTGTTATGACCATCCTCATGCCACAGGATTATTCACACACCATATTGACACTTCACAGGCCGGAGGATTATTCACACACAGTATTGACGATTCACAGGCCACAGGATTAGTGACACACATTATTGACCATCCTCAGGTACCAAGATTATTCACACACGGTATTGACCATTATCAGGACACAGGATTATTCGTATACAGTATTGACTTACCTCAAACCACAGGATTTTTCACGCACAGTATTGACGATCCTCAAGCCACAGAATTATTTTCACAAGGTATTGACCATCATCAGGCCACAGGATTACTCACACACTGTACTGACCATCCTCACGCAACATAATTATTCACATAAAGTATTGACCATCATCAGGCCACAGGATTATTCACACACAGCATTGACCATTCTCAGGCCACAAGATTATTCCCACACAGTATAGAGCATTCATAGTTCCCAGGATTATTTACACACATTATTGACCATCCTCAGTACACAGGGATACACAAAAAAAAATTAAACATTCTCAGGTCACAGGAATACTCAAACACAGTATTGACCACCATTAGGCCACAGGATTAATGAACACATTGTCTTGACCATTTACATATCTCAGTTTCATTCATACACAGTTTTGACCATTCTCAGGCCACAGGATTGTTCACACAGTGTATTGATCACCCTCAGGCTGCAGGGTTATTCACAGACAGTACTTACTACCCTCAGGTCACAGGATTGTTCACACAGAGTAATGACCATCCAAGGGTTATTCACACACAGTATTCAGCATTCATCGTGCACAGGATTGTTCACACACAGTATTGACCATCCTCAGGCCAAGAGTTCTTCACACACAGTATTGATGATTCACAGGCCAGAGGATTATTCACACATGGTATTGACCATTCACTGTCCAAGGATAATTCACACACAGTATTGACGTTCACAGGCCACAGGATTATTCGCACACAGTATTGTACATCCTCAGGCCTCATAATTATTCACACACTGTATTGACCAGTCTACGGCCACAGGATTTTTGAATCCACTGCCTTGTCACTTTAAAGGCACAGGATTATTCACACACTGTATTGACCATCCTCAGGCCACAGGATTATTCACACACATTATTGACCATCCACAGGCCAAGGGTTATTCACACACGGTATTGACAATTCTCAAGCCAGAGGATTACTTTCACATGTTATTGACCACCATCAGCCCACAAGATTATTCACACACATTATTGACAAACCTTAGGCCACAGGTGTATTCATAAACAGTATCGAGCATTCATATTTCCCAGGATTATTTACACACAGTATTGACAATCCTCAGACCAAAGGATTATTCCCGTACAGAACTGATCGTCCTCAGTCCACGGGATAATTCCCACAGATTGTTGGCCATCCTCAGGCCTGAGGATTGTTCACAAATAATATTGACCAGCCTCGTGCCGCAGGATTATTCGCACACAGTATTCACCATTCACAGTCCACAGCATTATTCACACACAGCATAGACTGTTAACAGACCACAGGATTATTCACACAGAGCATTCAATAACCCTAGTCAACAGGATTAATCGCACATAGTTTTGACCATTCTCAGGCCACAGGATTGCTCACACACAGTATTGACCATCCTCAGGCCAAGGGTTATTCACACATAGTATTGACCATTCACGGGCCAGAGGATTATTCACACACAATATTGAACATC
>NW_025174705.1:0-1932 GCF_004010195.1 Chiloscyllium plagiosum | reverse complement strand
TTGTCGAGGTTCGTCCCGAGCAGCACCATGACGCATGACTCCGTGCTCTACGGTCTGTTCCCCGGGACGCACACCGAGACAAACATCAAATGTGCCTGGAGGATCATCAACTCGGTGAAGGACGCTCTCTGGGCGGTCCGAAACCTGTTGATCTTCCAGCTGAAGGAGTTGACCCCGACTGAGTGTTGCAGACTGGCACATTCCAAGGTATAGGATTACGTGTTGAGGGACGCGCTGAAGCTTGGGGCAGCTGCCGCCAAGGCACAGTGGGGAAAGACCACTGTGTAACATCTGCCTGCCTAAGAATAACAGGGGGCCTGCGCAGTCATTTGGGCTCTGCTGACGCCTCAGCTAAATATATGGACATATGATGGATAAATATACAGACCTGTGTATAAAAATTCTGATCTCTGTATGTAAATGTTTACGTATGTATGGCATGACCAACTGTACAGACCATCAAATTATTTTATGAATAAAGTATATTTTTTAAATAAAAAAAATGAATAGGGTGAGTATAAAGCAGCTGTTCCCTTCAGCTGAAAAGCCAACAAGGGGGCGTAATTTTAAAATGAAAGGCAAGAGGTATAGAGTAGATTTGAGAAAGCCCTGCTTCATCCAGGGAGTATAGGGGTGTAGAATGCAGCACCAGGGAGGGTAGTTGAAACAGGAAACCAAACAATGCCTAAAAGGACCTTGGATGAGCACTTGAAGTGTCATAACATTCAAGGCTGGGCCTAGTGTGGGAAAGTGGAAATGTTGCCAATAGGGTATTTTTGGTGGTTCAGATTTGATGGGCTGAAGGGACTCTCCTGTATAGTTCTGCAATAGGTAAGATGATTTAAAAAAAACACTTCAGTTTAAAGTACAGTTGGAATGAGTCAAAGTAACAAGACATTTATAACTGACTCAAGATCTTTCCCATAACATCAAATAAATCTTAGAAAAGTGTAAGGTGAACTTATCACACTTCTTATTTTTGAGGACTGATGGGTTTAGGGAACTCAGGCTCAACAATTAAAAGTAGGGCCTTGGGTAGTATTGTAGAACAGAGAGACCTAGGGGTGCAGGTACATAATTCTTTTGAAGTTTGCATCACATATCGACAGGGTGCTTAAGAATGCCTTTAGCAAGCTTCCTTTCATTGCTCAGACCTTTGAGTATAGGAATTGGGACATTGTGTTGACGTTGTACAGGACGTTGTTGAAACCTTTTTGGAAGACTGTATCCAGTTTTGTTCACCCTGTTGCAGGAAGTATAACATTAAACTGGAGAGGGTTCAGAAGAGATTTGCCAGGATGCTGCTGGGAATGGAGAGTTTGGGTTATAAAGAGAGGCTGGATAGGCTGAGACATTATTAGAGGTTATAAAATCAGGAGGGGTATGGATAAGTTGAATGACAGGTGTCTTTTCACTCTGGTGGGGGATTTCAAGAATGAGAGCATATTTTTAAGGTGAGAAGAGAAATATTTAAAAAATACGTAAAGGCCTTTTTTTTTTACACAGCGTGGTTCATGTGTGGAATGAACTTCCTGATGAAGTGACGGAGATAAATACAGTTACAACATTTAAAAGACATTTGGATAAGTACCTTAATAAGGAATGTTTGGAGGGATATAGGCCAAGCAAAGGAGATGGGACTAGTTTAATTTGGGATCGTTATGGCATGGACTGGTTGGATTGAAACATCTGTTTCTATGCTGTATGACTTTGACCATGACTCTATGAATTGTAAGAGGGAATTTCACACAGCCTTGTGATAGGAATTTTTATCTTCAGCAGTTTGTATTCCCTGTCCATAATTTTTTCTATCCATAATGTTTTGGTCTTTTGTCTGCCTTATTTGTGAATAAATGTGTTCATATTTGGTTACTTTAAAGGTGTATCGTTTGTGATAAGCCCTATAAGGCTCATGGGGAATCACTAATTAAT
>NW_025174704.1:0-1932 GCF_004010195.1 Chiloscyllium plagiosum | reverse complement strand
CTGCCAGCACCCGGCACATATCCCTCCAAGTCTTTGTTGAAATCTATATAAATGACATCAATTGCCCTTTCCTCATCGACAGACTTTGTCACCCCCTCGTAGAAATCCCACGGACTTTTGTAAGGCATAACTTCCCTCTGAGAAAGCCATGCTGACTGTGCAAGACCGAGCCTTGCTTTTCTAAATGGAGATATGTGAACACATACCATAAACCGCAGAGGTGTCAGTAGGCATCTCTATGGAACATTACTAGTCACAGACCTCCAGCCTTCCACAACGACTATCTGCCTTCTGTGTGTAAGCCAATTCTGAATCTACACAGGCAGGCCACTGTTCACCCATGCATCTAAGTATTCTGAGTGAGCCTACGATGAAAAACCTTGTCGAAAGCCTTAATAATACCCATGTATACAACATCCACTGCTCCACCCTCACCGATCAGCTTTGTCACGTTCTCGGCAAATTCACTACTTGTTAGTAAGACCTGACCTGCCCAACACAAGGCCAGGCTTGTCGTCCCTAATTAGAATATGAATTTTCCAAACGAATGTAAATCGTATCCCTAATAATTCTCTTAGCACTATTTCACTTCGTGAATAAAAGAAAATTATTAGCTACCTGCCAGTCCTCTGGGGCCTCTCCAGAGGAAAATGAGGAAACAACATTCTTGGTCAAGGCTCCGGCAATCTCCCCTCTTCGCTCATCAATCTGGGTAAGATACCACCAGGTCCTGGGGACGTACCCTCTTCAAGAGACCCAACACAGCTTCTCTCTGAATCACAGAATGCCCTAGCATGTTAGTATGTTCCACAATAATCTCACTATTATTCATATCCTTCGACTATGTGAATCCTTATTTAGGATTCGACCAGATTCTCTGCCTCGAAGCACAACTGCTTGAGTTGCACTACCTTGTCACTAGTCATTCTCTTGTTTTTAATGTGTGTATAAAACGCCTTTAGATTCTCTGTAACCCTACTTACCAAGGTAATTTCATGGACTTTTCTTGCTTTCGTAACTCACTGCTTGCGTTCTTGCCTATTATCTTTATTTCCACATGGGCACTGTCGGATTAGACTTCCAAAATCTTTCATATGGTTCTTTTTCTCCTTTTGACTACAGTCACCTCCCCCCCCCCCCCCCCTTCATTTTTCAAGGGTTCCTTTCCAAGCCATCCTTGCATATTCTATTCACTTTTACATGCTGGTACTGAACTCTCATAATCAGGTCTATAACCAACATCCACACGTCAAATATGGATTTGTCTGATAACAGCTCCTCCCAATTATAAATTAATGTTGACCATGAAAATACTGTCAAATATCGTAAAGATGTTCTGGAAAGAAAACTACTATCCTTACGAAATTTGTGCTGCATGTGACTCCAGACCTACAGAATTTGATTTGGTTGTTGGAGGTCAGTCAAATGAGTTCCAGGTCGTAGCAGCAGGAATTCCTCTAAATTGTGTCCGAGGCCGAGCTACCCTCAGTGATGATATATCAGTCCATCCCTCAAACATAATGTCATAAGTCAGAGTGTGTTAACACAGTTGGTTGTATGAACGATTGGAGATATAGAGCGACGAGTTGATCTTTAGGTAAAAATCACCACCAGTTGTCTCTTTCTTTGCATGAGAGAATGGCCCTCTGGGATTAAAGTGATTCCTTTGGTGCCCCTCTGTCAAAATCCTGCAAATATTCACAGAAAGTATCTCAACTGAGCTCTCATGATGAATAGCTTTCCAGAGTAATGTACGCAATAGAGGAAAATACAACAGCACTGGACATGGGAGCAGCATAGATCATTTGGTCGAACACGATACAGGATCCACATTCAAATTGGAAAACAAATGTCAGTTGTGAACAGGGACAGCAAAGCAACGCTCTTGCTGCTGGTTCTGAATGCAATTAGGATATTATATATGAACATTTC
>NW_025174703.1:0-1932 GCF_004010195.1 Chiloscyllium plagiosum | reverse complement strand
GAATGAGAGCGTCGGTGGAAGGGTACTGTTGGGAACGTCTGGAGAGGAAAAAACGGAGGGCTTGGAGGCCCTGGTGGTCTTGGAGTAAACCAGTCAGCCAACAAACCAAGGATACATTTTTCACTTGATATTATCAACAGTGAAAAAAGGAAGTCTTGGGGTGTCACAGAAATGTTACAACAACAACTCACTTGTATTAATTAGCTCAAGGCAGCTCACAAAGGGCCAACTGGAGAGGATCAGTCAGGGGTGGTTGAGGGGAGTTAGCTGAAGCGTTGGTCAAAAAGAGACACTTTGACAAAGTTTCAAAGCTGGAAAAAGAGTTGGGTGAAGGAATTGGGCAAGTTTGGCCAAAGTAAAAGGATTAGTGTCAAGGGGTGCTAAAAAGCTTTAAAGGTGGTCAAGATCTTGAGCATAAAGTCAAGTTTTCACAGAATCATAAAAGTGTTATGGTACAGAGGGAGGCCATTCAGCCATCTTGGTAAAGGAACCTCATTTAAACACATTATAAACACTGCTTTGCCTTGCTTTCTCTGCTTGTAGAAGCGTAAAAGCTTTTTGTTTGTTTCGACTGGTCACACATTCATCTGCAAGGAGGACCACTGGGCTTGAATGCTCAATCACTGAAGCACAGTCAGCCAATCAGCTCCAGTCACATGGTCTCATATTCTGGCCAATCATCCTTGGGAGTTTTTCTTCGAATGTATAAACACTTTTTTCATATTTTGTTTGTAGGCAGTGAGGCGCAGCTAAAAATGGCAGCATTCTGGAAATTTCATTTGCAATGACTGGGCAGTAACAGCGTCAGGAGAGAGAAGAAAAACAAGACAGTTTATATCGATGAAGAAAGTGTTCGCCATGCATGATTAACCCTGAGGATGTGCTGTGGTATTTCTGCACCACTTCATTAATTTCCCAGAGACAACATTCTTTTTCTCTTCAATGTAGCCTTTAAAAATTACTGGGGCATCTCAAGCCAAAAAATAACACAAAACACGGATATGTATGTACGTATCTGTGCACATGTGACTTTGTGTGTGTTTCTGTGCACGTGTATATGGGTGTGCATGTTTATGGTCAGGAGTGGCATGCGAGGCTATGATGCTCTATCTGGAGCCTGAGCTGTCTAACCAATGACAATGAAGAGTACAGAGAGTGAGAGATTGGCTGAAAGACAGCACTGAATCAATAGTACTGTACAAGATGGGCCATTACTTGAAATGCCTTCGGCCTGTTGTAAAACTGTTCAGAGGTGATAGCTATAAAAGAGAAGTTACTGCAAGAAGGTATGACTGGAACTGTATACTTCTCCATGAAGACCAGTGCTCCATGGCAGACTGCCAAAATGTTCTACTCCTGATCCAATCGGCATCACAGAATGATAGAAATTGACAGTACACCAGAGATGATGTTCAGCCCATCAAGCCCGTACGAAATGAAAAGAGTGATCCTGCCTCAGTCCAATACCCTGCAGTTTACGGCACGTCTTTTCCCTCAATGTGATGAGGGGTTCTGTTTCTAAGCACAGGCTCTATATCCCCTCCACACTAGAGGTGAAAGGAATAGGCCCTACCTATCAGCTCTAATGATTATGTACACCTCAATTAAACTTCCCTCAGCTTCCTCTGTTCCAAAGAACTGACTCTGATAGATACTGTCCCATACAGTTTCGCTGTCTGTTA
This sequence comes from Chiloscyllium plagiosum, assembly GCF_004010195.1. Taxonomy (NCBI): domain Eukaryota; kingdom Metazoa; phylum Chordata; class Chondrichthyes; order Orectolobiformes; family Hemiscylliidae; genus Chiloscyllium; species Chiloscyllium plagiosum. Next base: position 250 of record NW_025174703.1, on the reverse strand, counting down.
TTGCGAGATAGTGACCCATACAACTCCCTCTGAGCTGCGACTGACAGATACTGACCCTAACTCCACCTTGTGTGCTTTTACTGAAAGATACTGACCTATACTCCTCACTCTTTACTGTTACTGATAGATACTGACCCATACGCCTCCCTCTATTCTGTTACTGATAGACACTGACCCATACTTGCTCCCCCTGTTTTATTATTGACAGATACTGACCCATACTGCTCCTTCTTTGCTGTTACTGACCCAC
>NW_025174702.1:0-1932 GCF_004010195.1 Chiloscyllium plagiosum | reverse complement strand
GGCATATGGTGCGTTGGTTTTCATTAGAAGGGGTGTTGAGTTTAAGGGCCGCGAAGTTATGTTGCAGCTCTATAGAATCCTGGTTAGACCACATTGGAATATTGTGTTCAGTTCTGGTCGCATCATAGGAAAGATATGGAACTTTTATAGAGGGTGCCAAGAAGATTTATCAGGATGCTGCCTGGACTAAAGTGCATGACTTCTGAAGAAAGGTGGAGGGGGCTAGGGCTTTTCTCATTGGAGCGAAGAAGGAAGAGAGGTGACTTGATAGAGGTGTGCACGTTGTTGAGTGGATTACCAGAGACTTTTTTCTCCCATGGCAGAAATGGAGCGAATGAAGGGGTAAAATTTTAAAGTGATTGGATGAATATTTAGAGCCAATGTCAGAGGTAGGTTATTGACACAGATAATGGCGGGTGCGTGGAATGCATTGCCATCAGTGGTGTTAGAGTCAAATACTTTAGGGACATGTAAGCGATTCTTGCATAGGCACATGAATGATCGTAAAATGAAGGGTCTGTAGGTTAGCCTGATCTTAGAGTAGGACAGAACATAGGCACAACATCGAGGCTGATGGCTCTGTACTGTACTGTACAATTCTATGTTCTTTTAACAAACCACCCCACCCACCCCGATAGATTCCAATCAGTAACTTTGTCTGATATTCTAGATACAAACCAGCCCCCGTATTCCTCATTCAGATTCCTGTCTGTAATTCACTCCTGAGTATCTGAGATATTACGTATAAACAACCCCCAAACCCCTCGATTAGATTTCAGTCTGTATCTCACTCCCAAGTATCTTGCATTCTCCCTCTTTATAAAAGCTACAAAACTACTCAGTTAACTTCCATTCAGTAATTCACTCGCAAGCATCTGAAATTCGATACATAAACCAACCTCAGACTCCTCGATGACATTCCAGTCTGTAATTCACGACCAGGTATCTGTTATTTTACATATAAACCACCCTGAACCCCTCGATGACAATCCAGTCTGTAATTCACGCCCGGATATTTGTTATTTCACATATAAACCAGCCTGAACCCCTCGATGAGATTTCTTACTGAGACCTTCACCCAGGTTTCTTTTACTTATATATATAACCCACCCTGAACCCCTTGATTAGATTACAGTCTGTGACTCACTCCCGGGCATCTGTTATTCTCTTCATAAAGCTTCATAAACTGTCCTGATTAACGTCCAGTCTGTAGCACTCTCCCAGGTAACTGAAATTTTGAATTGAAAACACACTGAACCCCTCGATAAGATTTCAGTCTGTAACTAAGTCCTGTGTATCTGTTGTCTATATGTAACTGACATTGAAACCTTCGATAAGATTCCGGTCTCTCACTCATGCCTGGGTATCTGTTATTCTGTATGTAAACCACCCCGAACCTCTCGATTGGAATCCAAACTGTAACTCAGTTCTGGGTACCTGTTATTCTATATAAAAAAAACTCTCCGAACCCCTTGAATACATTCTAGTCTGTAACATGGTCCTGTGTACCTGTCATTCTATACATAAAGCCAGCTGTTGCAACTGTGTGTCCAGCAGCAGAGAGTGTTCTGGGCTCTAATCGAGCATGTTGGGAACTTTGGTCAAGGCAGTTAAAACTCTTACCTCGGTTAGAATTGCAGTCTGGCCCTGTTCCATACTCGATTTCCTGAGTTGGCCAAGTAAGTACTATATCATGGCGGTCTGTTAGAAAGACTGGGGCAATACTAATACTTACATTGGCATTGGTATTTGCATCCTTTAGGATGGTGTATACTGGAAGCGTATGGGAAGCTGTTTGGGTAAATTGGGATGTTGTGAAGTGGAAGTGCGTGGAAAGGTTTTGGATCCATTGAGATGGCGTGAAGCAGGATTGTATGGGAAGGGGTTTGGGTCCACTGGGATGGTGTAGAGTGGGAGTGAATGGGATGTACT
>NW_025174701.1:0-1932 GCF_004010195.1 Chiloscyllium plagiosum | reverse complement strand
TTCCCTTGATCCAGCTGGCTATACCTGACATGTTACCCCCTTTTCCTTGACCTGACCCTCAATAGACAGCCAGTGTTTCTGAATGCTGTCAGCATTAACCTGCACACAAACAGGAAAATGCTGGCGCTGATCGATCAGTTTATCTCACTTTTAAAATATTCTCACTTGCCAAACTTGCCTTTCCCTGTAAATAATTCCCTTCCCAATCACATTTTGAAAGTTCCTGGCTAATACGATCAAGATTGGTCAGGCTCCATTTTATAACTTGCACTTGTGGACCAGGCCTGTCCTTTTCCAAAGCTGTTTTCAAACTACTAGAACTGTGGTCACTTTGGCAAAATGCTTTCCCACTCACATCTCAGTCCCTTTCCCTACCTTGATTCCCAAGTGGAGGTCAGGTTTTGCCCCTTTCACTTTTCAGGCCATTTACATATTGATTGGGAGTTTTCTGGAACACAATTACCAAATTCCTCCCTTGCAAACGCTGAACACTGGCTGTCCCAGTCTAGGTTTGGATAGTTCAAAAACCATACCATAACAGCCTTATTATTATGGTTGATATTTAAGATGTCCCAATATATTTGTTCCTCAGTCTGCCACAGATTATTCGGGGTCAGCAGTCCGATCGTATCAAATTGATGACTCATTCTTATTTCTCTGTTCCACTGACGTAGCTTCACTGGGTGATCCCACAGGAATATCCTCTCTAAGTACTGCTGTGATGATTCATGCAATCAAAACCCACCACCACACGTCCTCTCTTGCCTCCCCTTCCTGTAGCATCTCTACCTTGAAACAATGAACTACCAGCCCTGCCTCTCCCTCAGCTGTGTTTCTGTAATAATTATAATATCCCAGTCCCATGTTCCAATCCATGTCCTGAGTTCATCTTCCTTACCTGTCTGGCCCCTTGCATTGAAATAAATGCAGTTTAATCATCAGTTTTCCCGCATTCCCTGCTATGTTCTTGCCTGCCTTGTCTGCTGAAATTGATATCTTTAACTCGTGTACCAGACTCAATCTTCTTTCTGACCTTACATTTATTTAAGGTCCAACACCCTGCCAGACTAGGTTATATCCTCTCAAGCATCTCCAGCAATTCACCCCACCAGGATATGGGTCCCTCTCCCGCTCCCAGTTGAGGTGCCTTTCCCACCCTGTCTCCCTGTGTTGGCACCTTCAGGGATCTATGGACTTATCCACCATGGTCCCTGTATTCCTCAGTACTCCGCAAGGACCTACCGTTCATTATGTCTGTACTTCGCTTATTATACCTCCCACAGAGTATTAACTCACTTCAATCAGAACTGAACTCTGCTTAGGTTATCATCCGATCGACATCGGACTGCAGATGAAGACCATCCTCCTCACTCTGAACAACACCCTCATCTTTCATGTCATCTGCAAACCGACTAATGATACCTTCTGCTTTCACATCCGAGTTATTAATGTTCAATGGTTCCTGGACAGATCCCTGTGGTACACCCGCTGGTGAAAGTATTCTATCCACCAATTTTGCATCCAATTTGCCAACTTGCCTTGTAATCCAGTCCTTTTGGACCAGCCTTCCATGTTGGATCTTGTTTAAGGACTTAGTCAAGCCCATGTAAGCCACATCATCTGCACTGCCCTCATCAATATACTTAAGCACCATTTCAAAAAAAACTGAACCGAATTCCTCAGACAGTATCTTCCTCTGCCAAATCCGTGATAACTAAACCAAGTTGATCCTTACCTTTGCAAGTGTTGATTCATCCTCACAATTGCTTCCAATAATATCCCTCCCCCTGCTGTCAGACTATCTGCTCTGTAATTACCTGGCCTATCCCTGCTGCCCTTCCCGAACAAAGGAACCACATTAGTGATCCTCCAGTCATTCAGCACTTCACCTGTGTCTATCAAAGTATTATATATATCCACCAGGGCCCCAGC
>NW_025174700.1:215-1932 GCF_004010195.1 Chiloscyllium plagiosum | reverse complement strand
CAGGTTCTGACTGTGTCCTTTCATCAGGGACATGCTGTGTCCTTTCATCAGAGTCTGCCTGTATCCTTTCATCCAGGTCTGTCTGTATCCTTTCATCAGGGTCTCTCTGTGTCCTTTCATCAGGGTCTGACTGTGCCCTTTCATCAGAGTCTGTCTGTGTCCTTTTATCCGGGTCTGACTGTGCCCTTTCATCAGATTCTGTCTGTGTCCTTTCATTAGGGTCTGACTGTATCCTATCATCAGAGTCTGTTTGTGTCCTTTCATCAGGGTCTGCCTGTATCCTTTCATCAGAGTCTGTCTGTGTCCTTTCATCAGGGTCTGACTGTGCCCTTTCGTCAGAGTCTGTCTGTGTCCTTTCATCAGAGTCTACCGTTGTCCTTTCATCAGGCTTTATCTGTATCCTTTCATCAGGGCCTGACTGTATCCTTTCATCAGAGTCTGACTGTATCCTTTCATCAAGGTCTGTCTGTGTCCTTTCATCAGTGTCTGCCTGTATCCTTTCATCAGGGTCTGCCTGTGTCCTTTCATCAGGGTCTGCCTGTCTCCTTTCATCAGGGTCTGTCTGTATCCTTTCATCAGGGTCTGACTGTCCCCTTTCATCAGGGTCAGTCTATATCCTTTCACCAGGGTCTGACTGTGTCCTTTCATCTGGGTCTGCCTGTATCCTTTCATCAGGGTCTGTCTGTGTCCTTTCACCAGTGTCTGTCTGTGTCCTTTCGTCAGGGTCTGACTGTATCCTTTCATCAGGGTCTGTCTCTGTCCTTTCATCAGGGTTTGTCTGTGCACTTTCACCAGGGTCTGACTGTGTCCTTTCATCAGGGTCTGTCTGTATCCTTTCATCAGGGTCTGTCTGTGTCCTTTCATCAAAGTCAGTCTGTATCCTTTCATCAGGGTCTGACTGTGTCCTTTCATCAGAGTCTGCCTGTATCCTTTCATCAGGGTCTGCCTGTGTCCTTCATCAGGGTCTGCCTGTGTCCTTTCATCAGAGTCTGTCTGTGTCCTTTCATCAGGGTCTGCCTGTATCATTTCAACTGGGTCTCCCTGTGTCCTTCATCAGGGAATGCCTGTGTCCTTTCATTGGAGTCTGTCTGTGCCCTTTCATCAGGGTCTGACTGTGTCCTTTCATCAGGGTCTGTCTGTGTCCTTTCTTCAGGGTCTGCCTGTATGCTTTCTTCAGGGTCTGTCTGTGTCGTTTCATAAGGGTCTGCTTGTATCCTTTCATCAGGGTCTGCCTGTGTCCTTTCATCAGGATCTGACTGTGTCCTTTCATCAGGGTCTGTCTGTGTCCTTTCATCTGGGACTGACTGTGTCCTTTACTCAGGGTCTGACTGTGTCCTTTCATCAGGGACATACTGTGTCCTTTCATCAGAGTCTGCCTGGATCCTTTCATCCGGGTCTGTCTGTATCCTTTCATCAGGGTCTCTCTGTGTCCTTTCATCAGGGTCTGCCTGTGCCCTTTCATCAGAGTGTGCCTGTGTCCTTTCATCAGGGTCTGACTGTATCCTATCATCAGAGTCTGTTTGTGTCCTTTCATCAGGGTCTGACTGTGCCCTTTCGTCAGAGTCTGTCTGTGGCCTTTCATCAGGGTCTACCTGTGTCCTTTCATCAGGGTCTGTCTGTGTCCTTTCATCAGGGTCTGACTATGTCCTTTCATCAGGCTTTGTCTGTATCCTTTCATCAGGGCCTGACTGTATCCTTTCATCAGGGTCTGACTGTG
>NW_025174700.1:0-163 GCF_004010195.1 Chiloscyllium plagiosum | reverse complement strand
TTCATCACGGTCTGACTGTATCCTTTCATCAGGGTCTGTCTGTATCCTTTCATCAGGGTCTGTCTGTGCCCTTTTACCAGGGTATATCTGTGTCCTTTCACCAGGGTCTGCCTGTATCCTTTCATCAGATTCTGCCTCTGTCCTTTCATCAGGGTCTGTCTGT
>NW_025174699.1:0-1932 GCF_004010195.1 Chiloscyllium plagiosum | reverse complement strand
CGCTGCTGGCCACAGAAAAGTCTGTCTGTACCTTCGACTACAGAACCCCCTAACACAATTGATCTTTTGGAAGCCGACGTACCCCTAACACAATTGATTTCTTAGAGCCAGTCTCAATACCAGAAACTTGGCTGTTATTGCTACGTTCCCCTGAGAATCCATCAACCCCTACATTTTCCAAAACAGCATACCTGTTTGAAATGGGTATATCCACAAAAGACTCCTGCCCGTACCTCTCTTACCCTTCCTGGAGTTAACCCACCTATGTGACTATATCTGAAACTTGTCCCCCTTCCTATAACTGCCATCCATCACATACTGTTGCTGTTGCAAATTCCTCATTATTTCTAACTGTATCTCCAACCGATCCATTCATTCTGATAAGATTCGCATCCAACAGCATTTATGGCAGATATAATCCATATTCACCCTTAAACTCTCTTTAAACTCCCACATCTGACAAGAAGTACATATCAGGCCATTTTTGCTCCTTCACAATCTTCAGACCCAGGAAATAACACTGTCTTATTCCGTTACAAAACACTGCCCCAGCTTCAATTAATAGTTATGGCGTATATTTTAAGTTTAATCAAAAGTCTTATCTCCAAAAACATATAATCAAGGAAAGAACCCACTCTACTCACTACTGCAGCCTTTCTATTGGACAGACTTAAAACAACGATTAACTTATCTAATTCTGTGTTGTGAACTTCGCCCAAACAGGTTCCTCCAAGATTAGTTGTGAAATTCACTGTTTCTTAATTTTCCCAGACGCACAGCGATGTCCAGCGGTACATGAATTCAAAAATAGGGAAAGGCTGAATAGGCTGGGGCTGTTTTCCCTGGCATGTTGGAGGTCGAGGGGTGATCTTATAGAGGTTTACAAAATCATGAGGGGCATGGATAGGATAAATAGACAAAGTCTTTTCCCTGGGGTGGCAGAGTTCAGAACTAGAGGGCATAGGTTTAGGGTGAAATGGGAAAGATATAAAAGAGACCGGAGGGCCAACATTTTCACACAGAGGGTGGTACGTGTATGGAATGAACTGCCAGAGGAAGTGGTGGATGCTGGTACAATTGCAACATTTAAGAGGCATTTGGATGGGGAGATGAATAGGAAGGGTTTGGAGAGATATGGGCCGGCTGCTGGCAAGTGGGTCGAGATTGGGTTGGGATATCTGGTCGGCATGGACAGGTTGGACCGAAGGGTCTGTTTTCATGCTGCACATCTCTATGATCACTCTCCACCACCCTGGCCTCCCTCCGCAAGCAGAAGTGGTTTTGAAATCTAATAACAAACACCCACAGGCTTCCTGCCCTCCTGAAATACATATTTATGCCTGTGGAAGGCTTTGATTTGTTCTGTTTTTCTCCCTGCCTCCGTAGGGCCAAGCAAATATTCCAGCTGAGATTAGTTAACTCAGTAGTAAAAGTTTTACTTTTGATAAAATGGGATTCATAAAATTAGACTAAATTGTCTGATTTGTATTTTGGTTAGAGTGGTACTGGAAAAGCACAACAGGTCAGGCAGCATCCGAGGTGCAGGAAAATCGATGTTTCGCGCAAAAGCCCTTCATCAGGAATAGAGCTCTAATGCTTTCCCTTGAATGATGCTTTAAATACTGCTGGGCCTGACCATCTGTTCTGTCAGATAATGCAATTTAGCATTCATTCATCCGAGGGATGCAATGGACTTAAATGATTATTGTCTCACCTCTTCTCCACCAAAAGCTGCTTCCCCCACTCAAATATCCCAGTCACAAACCTACTCCTTCTAAGCTTTCCTTTGGTGCCAATAACCAGATCGAGCCTGTCAAAGGTTGGCAGCCAGTGAACTAAAAAGGTCAACTCAGGAAAAAAGAATGAATGAGAAATTTTGAGTTGCCAACTTTTTTCCCACACAAAGTCTGTTTGTTAATGCTGTGATTTTCA